>NC_056716.1:11988367-12089688 GCF_018831695.1 Puntigrus tetrazona
AAAACTTCATTCTACTGGCTGATTTTTTCTTCCATACAAGCATAAGACCTTTGATGTGTGCTTTAGTGTTAGTCAACGCATCAAAGTGTACTTAAGGATCCACAACCTTATCTTGTTGCTCGCGACTAAATTTAAAAATATGCTTCACAACCATATGCGCTCCGCCCGTCCTAAAAGTAAAATAAAAACATTTGATTGCCATCTGAAACTCCCTATAAGCATATGAGATGTAATCAGAATCTAAAAATTCAAATTATACAAAGTTTGTTTTGATTAGTTATTTGACGCTTGGTTCTGCAGGACTTAACTGTACATAAGCTGCACTCATTGTACCTTTATGCATCCTTACAGTACGTCCATACCCTAAAAGTGCAACATTACCTAAAAGGTAGTTGTATAATTGCAGTGATTTTTGCCAACTCCTACAAGGTGATACGCAAAGAGAGAATTCACTTAAACATTTTACTTACATTCCCTGGAAGGGCACTTCTGTGACCTTACATGTTCTGTTTTCTGTTGCATTTTCTCTCATTCCAAGGTGCAATAATCAATTAGCAGCTAGCCAGATTTGTCACATGGAAGTAAAAATAGAAAACTACCCCAAAACAAACCTTCACTCCTCAACACTGTTTGCCCACTTATGTTATCTGATAAGCATACTCCAAAATCTGTCTTGCTTTGACATCTGCAATCCTTATTTGCATAATTGTAGGGAAATAAGATTCTTTTTCTTTCTGTTTGCCATGATCAACTCCACTGACTTCTTATTAGTAAAGATACTGTAAAACACTACTATGGAAAAAGTGAGGTGATTTAAGTAAAGCTTATGGCATGTCTATTCATCATCCATTCTATCTCCACATCGCGCCTACAGATTTTATCGATATATTCATCCATTCATCCACCATTCCAACTATTGTTCTACTCATCCATATAATTATTCAATATTTTGTTATTCCATCCACTCATCCATTCATTCATTCATCTATCCATATCATTACATTCATCCATCCACATCCATCCATTTAATTCTTTCCAAATGTTGTTTCATCCATCCATCTAATTTTATCCATCCATATGTTGTTCCATCTATTCATCTATCCATCAATTCATCTATGAATTCCCTGTAATCTATCTATAACCATGTCATTATAGATTTCATCCATATATTGTTCCATCTATTCATCTATCCATCAATTCATCTATGAATCTATCTAATCTATCTATAGGCATTTCATTATAGTTGTCATCCATATTGTTTCCATCCATCCAACTACCCATAATTACCAGCTACCCATTAATTTATTGATAAATTAAATAAGCTGATAAGCCCACGCGTCTTTACATTGTTTTGAATCCTAGCTAAGTGGTGCCAGTATGTGTACATGCATAGAAAACAACGTGTTCAATTTTAAAGCCATGGCGCGCTGACGCTGCACTTCTCGTCCGGTGTGCCACCAGCTAAAGAGTCCAAATAGTCAGAGTACACTCTTAGTTCTACATCAAAAGAAACACAAAGCCTGCAGTCTCATGTTGAAGTACACTAAGACTTTGACACCAAAGACCTCATTACCTCTGCGGTACAGCTAAAAAAACCCAGTGAGTCAGACACTCAAGAGTGGACCCCATTATGATGAGCAAACCCGAGCTAATTAGTGTCCAACGGCTGAGGTTACGACCTTCGTAATTACAGAAAACCTAATGTTTTAGTCTGAAATTGGTGGCTTATTTCTAGCTATTAGTCTCTCTCATTTTGTTGCAATGATTTTGACCCCTTGACTTTAACCAATGTTCATGAGTGGGAATAGCATGTTTGGCAAAAAGTATTGATTATATACACCCACTGGGGTGACAATGTTTGACCCTCTTTTTTTTTTTATTGAGTAGACCTCATTAAGAAGCATGAGCAGACATATTGTCTTATTTTAGATATTATAGGCGTAGATCCTTGCCAAGACACCTTGCAGGGATTAAACAGACTGCCACCCATACTGCTCAAAACCATTAGGAAATTATACCACCATGTACCATACATGTATGTCAGACCCAATATACATATCCGTTATGTTTCCTGCCTAATCTGCACACCTGTAAAACACTGGGAATTTATTACACTTCCACTGTGTCATTCCGTCCCAGAAACACATAGAAGAGTTTAATGCACAGAAAGAAAAGCTTCCAGAATCTCTGGCTTCTAATCATACTCCTATTTTTTTTATTAGCTGCTTGTTTATACCTGGCTAGTCACTTAATTCACATTATAATGTAAATTGGAATCTAGACTTCAGCTAGTATGTATTTTCATTCATAAAGTATATTTTTCTATTCTGTCAAAATTCAGTAATATGCCATCTATTTAACACTAATACATGCCTAATACAACAAAGCACAATATCATATTTAATTTATGCATATGCACAAAATGCATAATGTTTATAATCATATTAATTACATGAAATTAATTGAATTCATTATATACATTTAGAATTAATGTATATCTAACTATGTTTATTAATACTCAAACAGTCTGATATATTAGGCAAGCTGGGCATGAAAAACATCATACAATGCAAAAAATTGTAAAAAGGAAAAATAAATAAAAACATTTAAAAATAAATAAAAATAATAATACTAAAAAATATTAAATAATAATAAAAAAAAAATAATATATATATATATATATATATATATATATATATATATATATATATATATATATATATATATATATGTGTGTATGTCATGTTCAATCATGTGTATATTTTTACAGTTGTTCCTGACTTAGATTTGAGGCTTTTTTTTTGTCGATAGATGAGGAATCTACATAAATGGAGATCAGAACAGGCTGAGTATAAGAGAGAAACACGGGCAAGTGACATGGATTGCAGCTGATTTCATTACAAGTTATTTTAATGAATATTACCTGAAGGTGGAGGAACAAATTTATTTTCTAATTCAGTGATGGTTTTAAACCAGCAAGAGAGTAAATGGATTTCAGGATAGGGGTGTTTTATTTTAATATCGCAGCCCATTTGTAAAGAAGTGAAAGGAGGCAGCGGTACGTCAGCATAGCCAAGGAAAACATTGTGGCTCTCTGGAGAAATTGGATAGGGAGAAGTCGTAGCTTCCTGAGAATTCTCAAAACCCTGACACAGACAAAGAGAAACATAAAAATGCGCATGGAGAAACAAAGAGGAAGAAAATATGTCGACTTCCCTAGAGGAGAAGAAAGCTTTGGTCTGCCACTTCTGGGGGAGCAATAAATGCTCATCTGGGGCTGTCAGACTGTATTGTGCCACTAATCAGTAACTGATCAAGTACAAAGTCTTTGCAGAAGAAAAAAAGGTTGATCACCTATGATGAGCGCTTGTCTCTGGTATTTCGATAGACATTTAATTCCCATACCGCGAATCAGAATGCGCCTTTGAGGCTGAAAGTCTCTCTTTCGACGTGTATGCCGTATGGATTGATACACAGGTTGCCTGGTGAATTCATCTTTCATGTTTACGCTTACTAAATAACAGTTTGAGAATGGCCTCATGCTTCTGCATAAGCCCCTCCTCTCTCCACATTTACACTTTTACACAACATCTGTTTCTAAGGATTCTGATTGGATAGATTGGATACTGGAACTGGCTGTCAGCTGCATGCAGCGACACAGATAATTTCCTTTGGATAAAAGTGTCATGTTTCACGAACAGATTGCGTAGAGAGCACACACACATTTGAAGTTCATTCAGTACATAGGATAAATATCAATGGGCAATTCTGACTTCATGATGTAGCCGTGAATTTAAAGAACCTCACCTGGAATCCAATCACAAAACGTTTGGATATGAGTTTGGGCGTGATAAAAACGTGCTGACCACTTGTAGTTTGTTTGAATTGAAAGAGCGCGAGCAAAATGTGGTAAGTACAATAAGAGATAACATCAGAGCATGCATTGATTTCGATGGAAAGGTATAGAATGGGGTGTGAAACGCTTTCAAAAATGAATTGCGCACTGGCGTCGTATCACTTTTCATCCTCTTCAGTGAATGGGTGCTAAGTCCAAACAGCTTTAATCTCAGTTTGATCAAGTTTTAATCAAGGATCAAAACAATCCACAAGTAATATTTCACAAGCAACGTCACAATATTTTTAGTTCAAAGTAAACTTACTAAAATGGGAGTCAACTTTTTACGGTAGAAAGTCATCTTGATCTGAAAAGTGGCTTTTTGTTAGAAAGTGATGTTTCTTAAGATGAATTTGCCTTTATAGAAGCGACGCAACACTTCATTTAGCCAAGATGTTTAAGTGATGGGGTTTGCTCATGTGATTTCTATCTTGACGCGCCCATTCACCACTGATGAGCAAGGGATGCGGTGCTACATTTCCTCCAAATGCATTCCAATGAAGAAAAAAAGCGCCCAGAATACCTTTTTGCGAAAACACATTCTGGATAAATCGAATTATTCCATTTTTTTGGTAACATAATCAAGCTTTCACATTTGTGGATGCTGGGTCACCAGAAGAACAAGATATCAGGAAGTTGTTGTTATTGTATTGAACTGTTGTCTGTGTTTTTTTTTTTTCTGTCTGTAATGAGAGAACATTTTTTGCGCTTCTTGACAAATGAGCTCTAACAATAATGCGCCCGCTGTTTACGGCTGTTCTTTCTCCATATTCGATTGCAGTTTGATATTTAATTAAATAAAAAATAAAGCGACGCTATGACATTTTCACTCACATAATCACACACATCACTTTGCTTTCATTTTAACGTGCATAGCTTAATGTATTTTGATTATACAAGTTTGTGCGTCATTGTTTACCTTATATTTATGCGCTTTCGATAATTGCAGCATCGTTAATTGGAAAGAAAGGATATGTGTATTGTTTCCTATATACTTTTAGACAGAAGTGATGAATTCTATATGCGATGCTGAAGTCGGTTTATAACACAAGTCGCATTCCCAAAAAGGGTACTTTATTTGGACAACTAATAGGCGCTAGTTATAATTGTTTCTCAGGATCAGAATCAGAAGAGCTTTGTGCTGACACACAGAAGAATTTGTCTTGTGTCAGGCGCTCCCCAGTACAGAAAGTGCAGATATAGTGCAAACCTATATTCAGATGGCAGAGAAGTTTGAAGAGAGTTGGATAAGGGAGTTTCAGATAACCCCAAAAAATAAAGCTATCCATTAGTATTCCCATTCATTTCAATAGCAGTTGCTGTTGACTTCCTTTTTTTGTAAGTGTTTAATAACAGATTTTTTTTTAATAACATGTGACTAATCACCATAAAATGACTTATTGAAATGCTACTTGGATAAATTAACTTTAGGCACTACAGTCATTTAAATTTGCTGTAAGAATCTCTCCCAAAGCACCCAGCAATCAAATGAGAGGAACCACTTTAAAAGTGATTTAAAAAATGATAACGTATAGCAGCGTGATTCTTATCTTTAAACAACACATTCACTTTAACACTGTGAACTAGATGTTGTTATTCTTGAGTTTGCTATTCATTTACATCGAACAAATGTAAGTGCTGCATGTTCATTTGCTAATGAAGGAATTTAATCCAAAACATGATTTTTTTCCAATTTTTTTATATATATAAAAATTTTATTGAAAGAAGAATAATAAGAAAGAAATTCATCAAAGAATCCTGAAAAAATAAAAATAAAAATATATAAATACATGCTAACTTTCAAATATTGATAATAATAAACATATTAATATTATTATTATTAAGATATATTATTAAAATTGATTCAGAGCAGTACTTTTAAATATATTACTATATATATATAGTATATAATAAGTATTTATTTATTTATTATTGTTTTAAGAATTATATTTTGTATACAGTATATTATACATATATATTTATATGAAGTTACTTACACATGTTGAGATTGGTAGACAGAATATAATTCTTAAAACAGTAAAAAATAAATAAATACTATTCATAACCTGTTCAAAAATTAAAATAGAAAGCAGTTTTTTAATTGTAATACTATTTACAATATTACTGCTTGTACTGTATTTCTGACCAAATAACTGCAGCATTTGTGAAGCGTATGAGACTGAAAAAATATCTTGGTTATTAAAAAGTTTGCCTGTATATGCCATAGAATGTGACCTTATATAGTCCACACAGGGCTTTGGAATAAATAAATTAAGACTTAGGCAAAATATACACATTTCTGTCTTATCAAGCCTATATCATCACTTCAGAACATTTGGTACCAGATCTGTCTCCTCCTGCAGCCATCCATGACACAACTCTGTGAGATAAAAATATGAAATAACACAGACATAGGGGTTGGCCTCTCTGCACGATATGGGCTCTCGTTGACCTTACACGAACATCTGCATATGGAACCCAGGAACGCCGTGAAATGCTGAAAGTGAATGATGCAACTCTGAGACTGAGATGCAGAGCCTTATCAGTCCGTAGCCTCTAGCATTAGAGATGCCAGCTCCATTACCCTGGCCTGTATCGCTTCCCTGGGCACTGTGAAGCATAGGGCACATCACACTGTGCCTAAAGCCTCGTATCATTTGCAGACATTCATTCAAGGATTTCTTTCCCTTTCTACCACTTGTCATGCCTTCTGGCATAACTTAAATGTCTGACACAGAGATGAGCCAAAAGGAGCATTCATGCTATTATGATTGTTTCCCCTCTCTCCTCTTTCGAACCAGCTGGCCCAGGGGAGGATCTGCTGACCTATACCCAATTGACTGGGGACCGCTTTCATTTCCATGTTTAGCAATGACACAGTAAAAGAAGCCTAATCTTGTGTAAATGTATTCAAAATTCAAGGTTCAGAAATGACTAGGATTCCAGCCTCCCAAAAGCTATTCCCAGGGCAATTATAGACTTGGATAGACTTTATATCGAATCAACCTAGTGACTTTGTTGATCCTCAGAGAAGCTATTTTGCTCTGTCTCCCAAGCGCTCCACCTCGCTGAGCTTATAGGTTTATTATTGTTTAGTTTATTATTATTATTTTTTTTAATAAGGGTGCTATCACTATTGCTGTTGCTCATACTTGGGGATTTGTACAGACATCTAACTTGAAATATTAAACTTTGGATACTTTTTACGCTAAGTATCATTAATTACAGGAACAATATGACAATATGCAAATGAAAGAAACAAAGACAAATGGATAGATAGATAGATAGATAGATAGATAGATAGATAGATAGATAGATAGATAGATAGATGAATATTATAGTAGTAATTATTAATTTACATTTAATACTATATTTGATTATGAATAATAATATGAGCTACAATAATTTAATTTATTTTAGATAGATTTATATCATAATAGTAATTGCTTTGATTTATTTACATTTACATTAATAATTACTTTATTTGAATATTAATAACTGAGCATCGTATTATGAGCTACAATATTTTATTCAAATTAAACCATTTATTTTTACTTTAACCATTAGTAACCATTTATTCGATTCAAATAAACCCTTTAACAATAATCACAAGATCATTTAGCTAACTTCAGTAAAATTATTAAAAATAAATGTCACATTTCTTTAGAAGTTGCATTCGTTGCAATACTTATTTGTAATGATTAAAGCCCTTTTAACAGTCATGGCGATTAATCTGTAATATTATACATAAAGACTATGCAATGTGTTTATCTTTTCCAGAAGTTGCCTTTTTTGTTAATTATTAATAGCTGAGAAAAAAAAATCAAAGCGTTACTTTGGCTAGCTCTACGCTGTGCATTAAACTGTGCACTGGGCCGGTTTTATTTTGTTGTTGGGAAAAAGATTTGAATAGTGTGCATCTGTTATCAGCTACATTGCATACGTCAGCTGTGATTTTCTGCAAGTTTAGATCATTATTTCTGCATGAGCTCGGGATATCAATGCTGCACCAACCAATGCCGCATTCATATACCTTCAACAAGGTGCTCCTAACGGTAAAATACAGAGCGGAAAACAAGCCAAGTATAACAAATGGGTTTTATTTAAGAAAAAGAAAAGTTAGTTTAATTTGCTAGTGAGTGTTTTAAAGTAAATCCTTCTCAGAGCACCCTGACCAGGTTCTACTTTTATAGCTATTCTGAAGGCTGCCATGATGCATCGTTTCTTGTTGTTCTCTTGCAGGTTCTCTTTTGAGAGCACCACAAATACTCTCATTTGAGCCCCTGGTTGTTGAATCGTGGCAGATTTAGAATTTTTAATGATGCATTAATTAGAGAGAGAGAAAGTAGGAACGGAAGACTTCCATGTAATGTGCGCTATCTAGAGGAGCAATGACTGAATAAAATGCTTGGTTGTTTCTTTAAATTGCTTTTACAGTGTGCTTGCTCGTGGGCAGTGTGTGTGTGTGTGTGTGTGTTCCTCAGTAGGCTCACAGGAAACGTCTCATGTCCGGGCTCCTCTTTCATCATTTATCTGAGGTCATTCTAACTCACTTCAAGATGTAATCCCCGTCCTGCTGTTTCTACTCATGTACACTTTACAGTAAATCATATTTGCATGCAAACATCTGGGTTGAACATCTACTTTTTCAGTAACGAATAGGAAAACGAATGACTGTTTCCCATGTTACAATGCCGTTACTGTCACTGATGATAAAATGCAGCTTTACTATGAATTAGCATTTTAAGAACTGAGTTTCTCTGGTAGTGGGCGGGGCTAATGTGTTAACTACAATCTCATTGGCGGCGCTCACCTGTCGCCGTCTCTGTTCTGATTTCAGCCAATCGATTTTCATTATCATTTTCATTTTTCCTTCTTTTTATATTAACACCAAATGACAAACAATATCTTAAACACGTGGTTATTCTAACTGCTAAAGCTCTGTCATCTTATAATGCTAAATTATAAATGAAATAATATTATAACGCTATCAAAAACTACTATCACAATTGTTTCCATTAGAGTGTTGATAATATTTATAATAATATTGAAGTTCATAGGTGTCTCTCACATTGTCCCACAAAAACATAAAAATAGTGTAGGTTAGTATACAGTGTTTTATAATAAAATTAATTTATAATATTTATAATTTAGTGTAATTTCATTCAACATGTTTTAATATTAGGACATCCAATTTATTTTTTATTTATTTAAAGTAATGGAGTAGTTCACTTTCCTTGTAATTAGTTACTTTTATAACAGCGTAACTTAAATGCTTGATGCCCAACATTAGTTATATAAATGACACCATTTGTTGTAAGAACAAACATTTCTAAACGATTACTCATAAAAAATTAAGCTCTTCAAAAGTGTTCAATAACATGCTTATAAATGGAATGGTCTTCCAAGAACTAACTGATCTTATATTTCCAGTTTAAATATAGCAGCATAATGCATTTTAAATGTAATTTAGCTTTAAATACTCATCCTGGCATTAATGCAGTCTCTACTTATAGAACAGCATGGTCTATATGTTCATAACAACAAGCTCTAGGCCTGCTCTTCTTCATAATTGTAATCCATAAAACTTAAACATATCATGAACTCTAAATGTAAATTGCAATCACATTAACAGAAGCATTGCAAATAGCATTCACTTTCACCGTTTTACTCTCATATTCAGTCACATACAAAGCATGCCGGGGAACTAAATCAACTTCCTATTTTTCTAAATAATTATAAGTGAGTAATAAGTTGGTACAACTTAATTAAAATAATACAGCCTAAATTATAATACCACAATAGGATGATGTAATTTAAACATTATTATGACAACAGAACTCATCTTAATAATATTTGCAATCCTTTAGTACTAGTGCAATTCCCAAATTTCTTAAAGTCGGATAAATCAAAAGCTTTACTGTATTTATATGCTTTAGTAATTTTAATACAAATTCGAAAATGTTCACTTCCTCTGATGATGATCAATTTGACGGCTTGTGCACAGAGAGTGCATATCATTAACCACGCCCTCCAGCTGTCATCCAATCAATTCAAAGTAGAAAAACAAGTATTTTACTCCTAGTTCGCTTCTTATTCAATATTCAGTTTCTCTCTAAGTATGTCACAATATGGAATTAAAAACTCTACTTAAACTTGTGTGAAATAAGAAGTGGAAATAGAGAGCATCTCTTCAGAGGTTCAAGGCCAAAAATTTGATAATCGGCCGGAGGAGGATCCGGAGCTCAATTCAAGAATATACTTTTTGTGCATCAGTAAATGAAAAAAACGGCTTTTATGCAACAATTCGTCTTCCTCGCATCACTATGTAGCGCCATTTTGGGCAGTATCACATATGTAAACATGATCTTCATTTGTGAATTTGTGAATTAATTTTTTAGGGGTGAACTATAGTGATTAAGTATTAATATGTAAATGTATTTTTATTATATTTAGCTTGAAAGAAATGTATTTCAGTGCATTTTTGCATATTTATTTTTCACTTGC
Source organism: Puntigrus tetrazona (assembly GCF_018831695.1). Lineage (NCBI taxonomy): Eukaryota > Metazoa > Chordata > Actinopteri > Cypriniformes > Cyprinidae > Puntigrus > Puntigrus tetrazona. Next base: position 11,998,770 of record NC_056716.1, read on the forward strand.
ATTTGCTGGGAAATATCGATTAAAAATGAAATCAAACTGTAGGGATGTGGATAAGTTAATCCAGATTACATAGTAATATAAGTCAGAGTACTTAGTAGTAGACGTTTTACTAACATTAAATAAAATGTACTTTTCTACCATGTGACTAAGTTATGGAAGACTTTGTAATTACAGTTTGTTATTATATAGATGTAATAGACTGCTACTGTTACACATTTGTAACAGACTGAGTCTGATACACAGCTATTTATGTAACTAAAAAAGATTGTCACATATGGGTTGCAGACTTTATACAATGTAATTATAAATTCAAGTAACATAAGCTACTTAAAAATATATGTATCAAAGATTACATAGAATTGTGTATCTATACTGTACACCTTATCTAGCTGCACCTTTTTAGTCAGTTTAACCCATTTAGTACACAGCTTAAGTGCATGTAATAACTTTCTAATTAAATAAAAATGACAGAATATTACACAGGAATAAGCTACTTAAGCGTGTCGAGTTTGTACTTAAGTGTTAAGTAGTTGTGTAACAGACTAAGTCTATTATATGCCATGTGTAACAGTAACTGCCTGTTACATCTACATAATTAAAAACTGTAATTACAGTTCCATAACTTAGTTACATGATAATTATATTTTATGTCATGTAAGTAAAATAGCTTCCATACTACACCCCTGTAAAATAAGAAGTGTTACTGGGATGCATTTCTGGGGATAGATACATTGCTAGGAAATTGCTTTTATATTTCTCTTTTTTTAAACTGTTGCCAAAAATTTGCAAGGTGCACATTTATGTTACTCCGTTTTTGACTGAAAATCATCTCCAGTCAAAATGGCCAGAACACAACATGAGAGGAACTTGGTTGACCTTTCAAAGAACTTTTCAGGTCAATATCCTCAAATTTAAAGACTTAATCAAGGTGTTTATAGATACGAAGTTAGATTTAAAAGTTTTTGAAGATCGATTTTAATAACCAACTATATGGAATTTAAGATAAAACCTCATTATTTTACATATGTATAATGTAATATTTAATTTGTTAAACTATTTATTTGGAAGCAATATTTTGTCTGTATTATATCGGCATTTACATTTATCATTATATATATATATATATATATATATTATATAAACTTCTGGACAATATTTACTTTTATAAAGCCAGTTTTTAAACCTTAAATGCATGATATTTCATTTCAACTTAGAATTCATCAACAGATTAAATTTACACTGAGACTGAGTTAATTTACACTGGACAAATACAACTGCATTAATGCTATGAGATTAATGTTTTAAAGTAATTTTAATAAACAAAAATGGAAATGTTGAGGGTTTAATCTTAGAGTAACCTTGTGACTAAAATCAACATGAAGATCTAGCTATTGATGTGTGTGTGCATAAAGGGTTGCTATTACAAATGATAATTTGAGGTTCTGTATGTAAAAAAAAAATTGATTTAAGCTTTTACTAGAAAAATTTGACATCAAAATTACATTTTAAGAACCTCGCAGCCACTTAATGTTAATGTGAGACACGTTTCAAGTGAGAGCAAGTGTTACGCTGTAGCAGTGCAGTTAGCTTCTCAGAAGATACATTGTACCGCTTTTCTTTTCATCTCTTCATATCTCTGCAACATGCATTTTCCAGGCATCACGTTTCAGTTTATGGTTGCAATATTTAATGGTGTGTGTGTGTGTGTGTGTCAAGGTACTATAGTAGTAATTTGTGTACACACGTGAACGTCGTGGCACCGTACAACACAAAGTATAATGTGTAACGTTAATCATAAATCAATCAAGCTAATATGCATAGACCACTAAGTGTGGGTGAAATAACACTAGCTGGACCGAAGGGAATAATATGGATATTTTTCAAGAAAACTTTACAAAAATAAATTCAAGGACCTGAATCTGTGTATTTTTATTTTTCAAAAACTTTCCAGGGCCTTTCAAGTATTTCCGGTCCTGGGAAGACCCTGTCCAAGAAGTTCTCATAACTTTGTAACTGTAAGTAAACGGACTTTGAAATCCTAAGCAAACCAGCAAAACTGCAGTAATCATTTAAATCATTAGCTTCAGGCTAGTTGATCTTTTTTAGTTGATCTAAAAATCTTTTTTTTTTTTTTTTTTTACACTGTACTTTAAAGTTCACTGCAGCTCTACTGCGCCCAAGTTCTTCTAACAATGAGAGAGTAATGATTGCACATCCTCTCTCCTTTAGTTACTAGGTGAAATTAGAGGCGAAAAGACATTTATAATAGCCAAATCCTTATTTATCACAAAATGAATTCCCTCCAGGCATCAGCATAATCCTCACACATCAATTACTTCTTTATCAGAGGATACAGATAGACTCTGTCTTCAATCTTGTTAAGAATCACATTTAAAATGTTTTTTTGTTTTTTTTGTTTTCACCGAGTGAAGTTTTTACGCAGCTACAAGAGCATTCCATTGCTGTAATAGGAACATTTATCTTTAAAAATAATGTGTTAGCTTATGTTCAGTCGTGTTTATGCTCTGAATTTCCCCCATTAAAGTCCTACTGTGCAGTGTGGAAGATATTTTTGATGTGAGAATGAATGATGATATGAAACTGGCTGCCAGTCACTCCACAGGCATTTTACATACATTTGATGGCTCTCGAAAATGACTTCCAGAGACTGGCAGAAAAAAATAGCTCTGAGACCCAATGGAACTCCCAGTTATGCTTCATTTAAATATCAACTTTGTCTCAGATGTTTGTCTTAACAATGTGCCCCCAAGAGAGCCAATTTAATTTAAAATCTCAATTAATGGTTCTAAGCAAATCACCTTACATAACGCCGCAGTTGATTTGTTGAAATTAAGATGTACTGAGTCGGTGACTCGAGAAAATATTCTTAATTTTTGTGAAAAGGAATCAATTGTTTTAAATTATGCAAGTCCATGCTTTCCATTCCAGATCATTTATTACTTAGGGAACTGAGAGCTATGGTAATAGACAAAAAACAGGATCCTAATACACAATGACAGCAACGCTCGTGGTGTGTGCGTTATTGTTTTTATTTACCTCCCACAGGAAAAAATTACAATTTTAATATCTTAATTGTTTATTTATAACAGCAAATAAGATTACACTGAGAGCTAATTGATACTTTAAATACATAATAATTAAAATAATCGATTAAATAGATGTTTATAAGAATATTGATATTTCGTACATTCTCCACAGTAAGCAATTTGAAGCACAAATAGTTTTCGTATTTATTTATTTATTTTAATCACTGAATTTATTTATTTATTTGCATAGCCAGTAGCAAAGAGTTTAGGGCGTATTACTGTAGCTGGATCTGAGTTTATTGGATGTTTAGTCGAGCGGTAAACGTAAATTCGATTCCGTTAGCAAGCATGCCAAAATATACGGACAAGGGTATAAACACTGCAGGTGGTTTTACAAGCTGGGAATTTGATGGAAAACTGTTTTTTGAGCTGATACAACAAACTTGAGTTTCTCTCGACATGAAAGATGAATGTGAAGTTAGAAATAGTTGGTTTTAGCTGGTCTACCTGTCTGTTGATCAGCTATGACCAGGCTGGATGGCATGCAAAAAAAAGCAAACCAGCAGGGTTTGCTTTTATAGATTTATAAGAGCTGCATTTGTGTATTTGTGAATACATCCTTAATGTTTGTAGTTTTGCTTGATGTCTCACTAGTAGCTAGTTTATGTTTGTTATATTTTAGCATATTTGATACAAGTCTACATTTGTGGACCTTTGGAACTTCTTGTTAATAGGCAAAAGTTTGTCAAACACTTCTAAACTTTGTGAAATTGGATCCTTGCTCCCATCTTGTCAATGCAGTCTACCATGAGCTCTAGGCAGCAGTCATCGTTATCGGATTTAAATATTTAGAAATGAGTCATTTGACTTAAAACTACTGGCCTATGCGTTTGTAACTGGAGATTGTTATCAGTTAACAAAGTTTGTTTCACTGGAACAAATGGATTTGAGCTTAGATTCTGCTGGAAAGTATTAACATTAAACGCTTTGGTTAAAGTTCAGGCTGGTATGAAGGTATAAACTGTAACAGCAGAAATGTATTAACTAACTTTGATGAGATTTAGCAAATTGTCTTATTACTAAGCTTCACGCTTCTTCTTTTCACATAACTCTCGCATGTAAATACCATACAGTTATGCATAAATACAAAGCAGAATGTGTCCTAGACAAGTCAACACGAGGAATAATGAAGAAGACGTTTAGAATAGTTTGGTTATGGGCAACCTGGGCTGTAACATCGTGTCTCTACATTTCTGCAAAACTGGAAAAAAAGTACCAATGAATATGAATCGCTGCAGTTTCTAGTTGAAATGAACACTAGAGGTAGTGAAACTCTGACATACTTTTCACACAAAAGTATGATTTGCAAGTACATTGATTAATAAAAGTCACACGATTTGCAACACAATTACTTGCAGAATGTTATGTTATGACTTCAAAACCATTTTAATTTGAAAACTAATACATTTGAACGTTGTCATCGCATATAGAGCTTCGTATGTATGAGTTTTCTATTTCAGTAGGTTTTACCGGTAGGTCACATGATACGGCGTTGCACCTGTGAAACTACGGTTCAACAAAACAGCTCAAATCAGCGTAAGGAAGTTAAAATAGCATGGCTGCATTAGTGAAAATGTTTTTACATTACTTCTGCATTTGTAAAACGCTTCTCCGGGTAGGTTTAGGTTCGGTTTGGTGATAGAGCATTAATCTTTAGTGACACTCGCTGGATATTTGAATTTTGAATGACCATAATAAAAATATGTACCTGTAGCCACAGTGACATATTATCCATGTGTTTCTGCACCATTCTCTGGGCATTTCACTTTGAAACTGCCACAAAAACATACAGTAAGTTACATAATGGGTTGGCTATGGGATGCAGTTCCTCCATTATCCCAAACTATCAGGGATATCAAAAGCATAAAGTCTCCTTTTCTTATCGAGCTAGCAAGCAATTAAACATTCATTTCAAAGACATTGATTACTTATAATGCAATTTTTCTTCACAAAGACACTTTTTGAATCTCCAACATGGACAATAAACAACTTAAAAATCCATAAAGCCTTCAACAGCAAAAGGGATTTTACTGCTCTTTACTAACCCTTATTTTCTTTTTTTAAAAATGCTGGCAAAACTTTACAATAAGATGCCATTATAATATTTAATGCATTGATTGTTGACACTTACCTGATAATGAGCAATGGTTATTTGTTAAGGTTGTTACTGACATTTAAAATACAACATAAGTTCAATGTTGTATGTTACTTCATATTAGACTTCCAAGAAAAATCAGTTCACTCTGCACTCATTCTTACAATACACTGTAAAAAAATTCTACGTTTTCTATTGAGTGATTGAATTTCTGCATTTCCCTGCAACAATTTTCTGTTAGGTTCAACTGTTACAATTAAAAAAACAACACCACAATTCAATTGGGCCAATGGAAGAATTTAAATTGGAGGATTACATTTTTTTACAGTGTATGTCTGGCCAAAACATGGTGCTGGCAACATTACCACAGCAAGAATAATAGTCCCATCTTCTTTCTTTGACGTGGAAATAAACCCACCCCGTGACATAGATATGTGGGGGTGTTTAGATGAGCCATTTTAAGAGGCAAAGTGGACAAATCATAACTTTAATAAAGATCACTTTGGTTTTGAAACTTTAGTCTTTTGCAACTTTAGGGATCTTATCTATGCATAACACTTCAAAAGAAAGGAAACTTGGAAGTAGCATCATATGGCCCCTTTAAAATTAGTTATTTAAATTATCACAGGTTTTATATTTCTTTTTGGAACTGATTGATTGTAGGTCCTTGAATAATTAAGCCTATTAAGCTTATTTAATGAGTGAAAGGTTTTTGTTAAAAAAAAGGTAAAGTTTGATAAGTTAGATAATTTAACAAAATAAAACCTTACAGCAAATTTTATTTTTGGTAACATATGTGTGCATTTAGCATTGTCCTTCAATTCTATTTAAAACATCTGCAAATACCTGTGACTTTTTTCAACTAGTCAGAACCACCCATCCAAAGCAGGAATCTGACAGCTTGTGTTCAGTACAAATCGGACATTTAGATTAAATCAAAAAGATACATAAGCTTGGTAACCTACCATACTGAAGCAATAAATACTGTCACGGCGCGTTTAATTCAACATCCTTCGCGGACTTCCAGTTTCTTATACTTTCAAGTAATGTAAATTGTGTGTCCAGAGAATGGGGATAAAGTCAGTTATCAATAAAACAAAGCAATCTCTGATTTCATCAGGACCGGATGTGTCGGGGATGAGAAAACCCAGCAAGCGTCCTCAATCAAAGCTTTACTTCAGTGGCAGTGTACTTGGAAAAGTCCTATCAGATCACAATGTATTTTTATGCCGTATCTACAATGTGTTTTCTGCCTGTTCTGCCTCATCAAGCTCAGATGTAGCTCTGGCTTTCTCTGTCTTATGCGAGATTGCGCAGTCTGAGTATCAATCCTCCACAGCGCGTGCCAAGACCAATGTTTTAAAGGCAGACAACCCTCACAGGTGCTGTTTTAGGCAGAATGCTAAGCGAGACAGAGCGTGCAGTGGCCACCGGAGCGTGGCGGAGCGGATCCTGGCACAGGCAGATAGCAGCGGCACGCAGATACTGTAAATCAGCCTGCCTGGAGTTCGGCCTGCAGGTGACGAGTCCAGATGGGGAAACGGGGCAGCGTGATCGACAGGCGCTGCTGAGGAGGCTGGATGAAGTGATGAATGTGCAAGCTGGCAAGGGAAGATATCTGCGAGCATCTCACCCAGCTCGGTACCCAAAGTGGGCTCGCTGAAGAGGATTAGATGATTCATCAAACGTGACCAGGAGCTCAGGCCATAGGAATGGATGGATTTTTGATTTGATAAGGGAGTGTCCCTTATCAAATGCTTTTAACCATAATTTTCTTGCTTTTCCAGGCATTCGCTTGTTGGATTTGTACAAAGTTTCTTTGAGCAAATGGCGACTTTTCAGAGACTTGACTTGTAATGATATGGCTAAAGGACATGCTTAGCTGGAAAAACTTTGCCTGTTCTCGGAGAGCTTAGAAGGATGGATTTAGAATAGCTCACGCTGCCTTTGTAATGAATCAGGCACCTTGATTCAAATTAAAGTGATTTATTAGAAAACAAAAGACAAATACAAAACACCAAAACATACATTTGGAAACTAAGGAAACAGGAATGAGTGGACAAGAAGTGTAGAAAAATATGGACAAGACTCTCACAATGAGAGAAAAAACACAAGAGCGTAAAGGTGTGCCATATCATGCCAGTTAGCAAACATGGCTGTAGTTAGCAATGTCACTTACACTACACACCTGTGCATATATACATATACCCATAGACTGAACGTCATAACTGTTTTTTTTCAAGTTCACTTACATTGCTGTCAAAGTAAATGTCCAAAAATACAAATCTTTCAGTTTTACTTTTACTTTACAATCAGTTCTAAAAATAAATGCTTTTTGTCATAGACCTAAGCACACTTTAACCACAAGAAACATTCGCAAATTTCAGTTTCTCGTTTTAGGACTCCACAGCCTTTCGTGGCCTCATATTTGGACATGGAATATGCACTTGTTGCACGCTCAGTGGATGCAGTTGATCGTTGTCTATTGTTTGCTTACTGCATCATGAATACAGTGTTCAGACACTGTTGTATTTGCGTACTATGCAGCAGGAAAGTATGTATTTTTGGGCGCAGGGATAGAGTTGGTAACACGTTTCATCACATTTGGTTGGGTACTATTTGCTGGATGGTTGACCTCCCTGAACCGGCATGCTGTGTGAGTCAGCTGCCATTAAATAGCACCACAAACCACAAACGTAAACATGAGGTCCTCCCAAACCAATACAGCATCGCGAGACTCCGACATATGAACCCACAAACACACCGTACACTCTCATCTGAGAAGCTAACAGAAAACCGAGGACTCATCTGCAGGGATAGAAAACCATTTTACACTCTCACTCTCCAGGGAGATAACCTTGTATAGACTGTCTACACTCATTAAGAGTACCGCCTCCCGCTGGAAGAGATCTGCCCATGCACTCCACCATAAACACGCTCTCAGTACTCCAGACACCTTTAGCCTTGAGCTCCGGCTACACTGTGTATATTTTTATGTGTATTTTGTTTATCTCAAATCTTACAACCTTCATATGGTTTCATTATTGGCCAGAGGTTAAAGATCTCATCTGAGAGAATGGTTTAATAATTTATTTTTATATTTCTGAACCATGCAAATGCAATGTATGTGCCTCAGTACTGCTGCATAAAACCCTTTAGAAATGATGTAAGATGAAATGATGCAGATGAATAATATAATATTCTGACTGATTTGTGGAAAATATTTTCAGTTCTATGATATGTTTGTTATAAATGTAGTGGGTGCTATTATATAAGTATTTATATAACAAATAATTTTGACTATTTATTTACTTAATTTATTCAATATTACACTAACGCAACTGAACACACTCATACATGAAGAAAGTGCAAAGAAAACTTGATGGTTAACCATCAGGAAAAGAGGCTATGAAAAGAGTCAGTTAATTCAACTGTAAACCATCAGCACCATTTATAACTAATATTAAACCTTGGTTTCATTTAGTTAAAGGTACGATACTTGCATTGTCTTGTTGCCGAGGGTCCAGATGCAGTCTCGGATAAATGCTGTGATGGTTTCTAGGTTTTGAAATCATTTTCTTCTTGGTTTGAAGAGTGATGAATTTCAAAGATGTTCTGATTCTGATGATTTGGAGTTTCCTCTCAGGTAGAAAGTAAAAAAAAGAGCTTGAGGCGAGAGATCTGCAGAGATCAGACGATCTTTGGTTGAATCCAAAGCCAAGGCCGCAATGCCTCGTGCAAAACTTAAGGGTTGCTTCATCTTCTCAGTGTCTTAAAGAACCACAGGCTGTTGAGGCCTACCAGGAGCGTTGTGAAGGTTTATGAGCCAATAGTATCATATGGAGGGATAGTTTTATTACTCTTTGTCTCTAAGCAAGGTAATGTGCATATAAACTGGATTGAAGGTTGATATAAAATTAGTTAAGATTCTTAGAATACTGATATGTTGCATGGTTATCAACATATAATATAGCTATCAGATCATGTAAAAACAAATCAGTCGACACAAAACATGAAATAACTGAGGTGATATTAGCTAGTGATCTATCATAATTATTCATGTGAACAGCACACAATACCAAAGAAAGTATGCAAGAACAATAGCAATGACCTGAAGGACATATGTGTGTTAATTCAAAGAAATGTTTTACTGTGAATTAGTAAGAGATAAAGTCCATTGTTGAGAACACTATTCAGAGTAGCTCGGTCCACATACCTTTAAGCAACAAACTAATGTTATCAGATGGGTTGCCATGGAATCTGTTCTGCCTTCTGAGGAGCTAGCTGCATTTCGGGGGATGAGTCCCAGACCCTCATAGTTGTTGCACTTTAGTGGCCTTTTGCTTGAGTGAAAAAGGCCTTAAAGATTAATTGTTAAGTATAAATAAATAGAGTGTGTCTGATTGTTTCAAATGTTTCATATATATATATATATATATATATATATATATATATATATATATATATGATTAGATATTTTATAGCATATACAAATATATTTCATATGTAAACATGGCATGATATATGTATATACTGTATACATATAATAAATATGTACAGCATACACACTATGTAAACAAAAACTTGTATTTTGTATGCTATTAATCATGATGAATTGTTTGACAGCACTAAATATAATATAATATAATATAATAAGGAGTGATGCTGCATATATATTTTTACATTTCTTCACCAGAACCATAGTTTATTTATTCATTTACTGGGTTTGTTTATTTCCACCTGAAAAAATAAATAAAAATACGATTTACTCACAATCAGTTTACAGCCACTTCTGCCTGTTATACAGCTTGCCTTAGTCTCTTTTCTTTTAAATGTCTGTATGAGTCATATGAGTCACCCACCCTGAGTGGGTAAGGCAGTCATAAATACAAAAATATGTTCAAAACCGATTGAATTTACCATAGTGTTGATTGTAAACGAGGTTTGCTTCCCAGTTAGTGAAAGGACTGCGCTCTTACTGGAGATTTCATCATAACCAAGGTTTCTCACAGATATACCACAGCAAGGTTATTATCAAAAATAAGGATGCATCATGTATGCTACAACAAAAGCACAAGAGAGCACATAAAAGAAAAAGTAAACAAACCACCATGACCACACATGCATGTAACCTCTCTACAGACCAGAAAGCAACTCAAATGCCAGGCCTACTAATATAAATTCAATAAATATGTCATAACTAGAAAAGCTTGCTCACATGAAGTCATAGGTCAACCAACATTAGACCCAAAAAATGACAGTTTCTCTCAGGCCATCCGAGTTTGATTCTTCATCGGAAGAAATTTGGATACATCACTTGCTTACCAATGAATCCTCTGTAGTGAATGGGTGCCGCCAGATTGAAAGTACACATAAAAAAACATCTCACTAATCCACAAATTAAAAGGCACGACTCCAAAGCTCTGTGTGTATACAAATAGGTGTCTTGAACATCAAACCATTGCTTCGAAAATAACCAAGTCCTCTAACCATAATATTGCTTTCTCTTTTGGTCTATTATGTGCTATGTGATTAAGAAAACTAATGTTTTGTATCTGTTTTTAAGCATTGCAGTTTAGTTTCCAAAAATGCAGTCCGTGGTAATTTTGCTATATGTCCATGTTATCTGCTGAATGTGTGCACGTCTGTTTTAAGCTGCTTTATAGTCTTTGGAAAGAGAACTATATATAATCCTTTCAAGATGGAGCCTATATGGTTGTTTATACACTTCATGTCAATATATGTATATATTCTCATTATATATATATATATATATATCTTCTCTGACAAATTTATGAGAAAATACTTCCATTAAAAGATGGCTACACTTAATTTCCAGAGCTCATTCATTCATGGTTGCATGTAGCCAGTACAAAATTCTTTGCAAAACAGAGATATATATCAAACTTCACAGAAAAAAAAAAAACACATCCAATTTTAATTTTAGTAATATATTTCATTATGGGGTGTGCAGGCCTCTGCGCTATCTTTGCCCATGATAATTGGTAATCCTGCATACCTGCCCAGAATATATAAAACGTACTGAGGCAAGGGTAGAACAGAGATGGAGGTGATCTCTTAAATTCAATCTTTCTCAAATGCGCTTTGACGCGATTTGTCACCTCAGCATTGAATTTATCATTCAGCCGATCGGTATTCACCGTGAATGTTCAGGAAGATAAACTGTCCGTCCAGCCATCGATACGCTGTAAATGTAGTGTTAGGCAAGCTTCTGAAATGAGGAGTCAAAGTTACTATTCATTTATAATCAATAGTGAGCTTCTTTTTGGACCATTGCTCCATTAAACACTGAAAGTCTATGATAGTTACAGCTCTCAGCGATCATATCAAACTATTTCAAAGTAGTTCCCATTCATTCAGTTGTGCCCGAAAATGATGACGTGTGAGTTGTTTGCTTTGTAATTAGTCAGTCTTTTCCCACCAGTTTAACCCATTCAGGCGAATCTGCAAACATCAGCCAATCACAGTGATCGAGGATCCATGTTTTTGTGATATGGGATATGGCGTGTATTTATTAGGATATACTGATCAACAGATTTGAATGATCACACAGTCGGGTCATGTTGCTATGATGTTTTTGCTACCATGTTGAATATAATTCATAAGAAATGTTATTAGTGTGAGAGGTTTTTGTTTTAGTCCATTCTGAGGGCAGCACATGTGAGTGAGGGCAGGCCAGCCAATTTGGAATAAAGCACTTAAGGGAAGGTCAGACTCTGGGCATCATAAATCAGCTGTGGTCAAATACTTTTTGCCTCTGAGACTTTTGAAGAGAAGTTTTGTCAACCTTAACAAGATAATTTTTCTTTCAGAATGTTTTTTTCACAGCTACTTGAATAAGTGCAATTTGCAAACCTAATGTAAGCGTCTTTGTTGTATTTATGTAGTTTAGTTTTTATTTCTATGATTTAATAGTTTAAAATTTCACAGTAATTTAATTATGATGTAAAAGTTTTAATTGAACTTTAGTTACATTTTGATTAATAGTAATGTGTCTTATATTTTCATATTATATTTTTTTAAAATATAGTTTATTATTATTGCTGTTACTGTTATTATTATTACTACTATTACTATCATTATTATTATTATTATTATTAATATTTAGTAAATCAGATATTGTTGTCTTGGCAGTTAGCTGAGATAAGTTTTGAAGTTTTAAAACACTTAAGACACGTTTTAATCTTTGTATCATTTCATTTAACATGTATTTTGTGTCATTTATTTATTTATATATAAAAAACTACTATTTTTGAATAAAATGACATTTAACATAGTAATATGTATTTTCCCAAGTAATATTACAACAAATTCAATACATTTTGTCACGCGTGTACTGCATCATTTTTTTATTAATATTATTATGTCAAGAAAATGATTACACTTGACAAGATCTCTCAACAAAGTAGCGAGCTATCTTTCTGTCTATCTGTCCATCTGTTTATTTACATATTTATTTAATGCATTTTCGTCTCATACATTTTATATTTAGCTTTCATATTGCGTATGTTGGGTGCTATTTTCTTTAATATCAAAAAGAAATTGCAAAGGAAACATCAAAGCAAAATTCAATTTCCTTTAAAGTGACAGAAATAAAGCATACGATTTTCTCCAACTAATCTGACTGATTTTCCATTCATATCTCCTCTGGATGTTGTCTCTCATCATTTTAGTTGCACTAAACCCTGATGCATGTTGTCACAGCGGGTGTCTATTTAGAGTAGGAAGGGTCGTAGATGCCTTTTTATTATTCATATAAACCTAAAGTCTTTTCAGCTACAAAGCCGGTCTAAGAACGACCCCAACTGAAACTATCGTGACCTTCGTAAAGAAGCGTGACTTTTCATCTCAGAGATCTTCAGCGCTTTCTGTCCAAGTTGTCTATTATCATTACTACTGCTTGGGGGTGCTTGCGCTGAAAAGCTGGAGCAGGTAAATCCGGTACAATGGGATAACAGTGACAGTTCATCAAATTAGTCTACATGTGTAAAGCCTGACAATGGGAGCAGAATGAGCGCAGGTGCTCCCCATTCCATAATGAATGACACATAATATTTTCATATTTCCTCCCAGCAGGTAGATGTTGAATTGAGATTTAACACTGACTGACTGACTGACTGAAGAATTCTCTTTGCTTTTGAAGATCTTCAACAAAAGCTCGCCTGCTTTTCGATTCAGTTTGCCTTGGTTTCGCTTAAACCCGGCCTTAAGGAAAAGAACGTTCTGAATGAGTTTTTTGTTTGATTTGAAGCTGGAATTGGAAATGAAAGTGCACCTTTTACATTAGGCGTAACATTTTTTTATCATTATAATATTTACTTAAGTAGTCAAAATCTCCACATAGATTTTTTATTTATTTATATATTTTTTGGCCAACTTTATTCACAGGAATAAAACTGACTATAAATTCACTATAAAACAAAGTGGCTTCATTTAATCCCAGCCTACAGAACCTTCCCAAAATATTCACTAATGTTTTTAAAAATTGTGTAAATGTGAAAAACATTATTAAAACGTTCTTAAAATGTTGTTAACGTTCTCGTAACATTGATAAAAAGAAAACGCTCTTAGAATGTCTCCACGACATTATTTTTACTTGATGAATGTTCTTATGTTGATAAAAACATTCTCGTAATGTCCTTGTAACATCTTTATGATGATATTTTTACTCGACTGATTGTTTTCATAAAGTTACACGAAAATGTTCTCATGATAACGTTCTAAATAACGTCAAGATACACAGTAGGAGTGAAATGGCCAAGGAACAAAAAAAGAGAAGAAGAATTCTTTATTTATATGTAAAATTCTGAGGCCAAATTGCAGATTGCAGTCAATTACATTTGTTTTGTTTTGTTATAAATGCTAAATGTGTATGTCTTGAGACGATTATAGGCTACTGCGTGGCGACGTGGGATTTTCCTATGTTAACTAGAAGTCTTTAGCGGCTTTGCTGCTTTATAGTTCATAAATGATTAATCTTACATGCATCACAACATCCAGTTCTAACGTAAAATACTTATTGCCGTGTTTTCTCTGTTGAGCCTCCTTGTTGGATTACATCTGTGTGGATTATTAAAGACCGTTTATTGTACTCTTCATCTTCGCGCCTTACGCTTACAGTGACTTTTCACTTCCAAATGATGTAGCTGCCATCAATTTTAAATAACTCATTTAGTGGATAAAAGTGCATGTTTGACATTTATGTTCTATTGTGAATGAATATAGGCTCATGTGATTTACGGCATTTACGGTAATAATACTGTTTTGCTTTTATAGATACGATCTAAGGTGCTGAAAGAAACTTGCACGGACTGATCTTAAAAACATATCAGCGCCTTCTTAAGATGCGCACCTGTAATGTTTGCAAACCAGTGTTTGCAACTGGCAACCCAGGATGTTGAAATAGTATTGGAGTAAATTAAACAAATACAGTATACTGGCTGTACTTTTTGTCTTCTTTTTCTTTCACCACTCAGAGAAGCCAGGTTTTTAGTTTAGCGTCTTTTCTTATAAATTAATAAATAGGTCATCCACCACACGAGGAAGAAAACTCAACAAAAGAGTTCAAGGTGTGGCAGGTATAGTATATGAAAGCATACTATTTTAAAATATATTATTTCTGCAAAAAGTTATTCAAAAGAGTACTAAGTACCTTAGGCTATGAATGATCACTTGTGCCTGTTTTCTTTTCTCACTAAATCTCAAACAGATGTTATTTTTAATTGATCAGACAGACATACCTATTAGATTACAGGTTACCATACATCCTCCAAAAATCATGCATGTTACCTGTTAATTAAAGATGATCATGTGCACGAAAATAATTTCCCGTGATACATCAATTTGTCATAGCAGACCTGATAAACCCGTCAAACACCTGTCTAAATCAGTGCAAATGCAGATGCAACAGTTGCGATGCCGTGATCCAACCACTCAAATCCCATTTGTTAGAAATGCATGTAACCTCGTTTGCACCCTTCATACGAATGCTAATCCATCTGATGCATCCAAGACAATGACACAGGCCGCCCACTCACCTGTCAATCAGCCAATATTCAAACTGATTTTCGGATTTTTGTCTTATCTGTCTATAATGAACCTGCATAGAAAATAATGCCGTCAGCCTTGCAACAACAGTTCCATAGCAACAATGTAGCACAGAATGTCAGCTAAACATAAAGAGGAGATTTTGACCTCGGCGCAAAGAGGAAGACTTTCGGATGCCCTCAGGAATCACCGTGACAGCACTGTAGCCTGCCTCTTGGGATGTGGGCGTTGCTTTACATGATCTCTTTTATTTAAAAACAAGCATTAAAGTGAAGTGCCGCTTTGTTCAGAAATTTTTGGAGGAAGTTTTATCTCAACAGCAGCTGCTCACCAGGTGTTTGATGTCAAATTGCCTGATGTCTGTTGTTGTGATTTACACTGGTGGTAAGGTTGGATTTATATATGAATGCTGTGTTCTGTAACCCAGTTTGACCCAGTTTCCGTTGATTGTGTATTTGATTCCAGCTGCGTCTCTTTAGTTCCTCCTTATCCTGTGTATTTACATCCCAGTCCTTTCAGTTTATGTTTGTCTGGTCTATTAAGCTACTACGTGTATTGTTTTTCAGCCCCTGTTGCGATAATTCCCTGTGTTTCCATGATTAAAGAGTATTCAATGTTTCCCCTGACTCCCGCATTATCCCTGCAGCAATGTAATGTGAAAGAAGACCGGACTCACAACAGTTGAGTTATTTGTGTTTTTCCTCCTTTTTGTATTCTCGTTTTCTGCCCACAGGCTTACAAATACTGACATCCCACCCTCTCTTGCCTCCTTAACCACTGTCATTGCAGCAGCCCCTCTACTCACCCCTCAGCCCTCCCTCATCCCTCTAGCTCCGCCTTAATCTGGCGTCGACCATCCCACACCTCGACACATTGCGCTTGCTCTTCGTCTCATTGTCTCCCTGGCTGCAGCCTGGGTCCAGCTGGAGGACAGACGGACCTCTGATATATGGTTTTCTAATTGACTGGACATGACCGACTGACCTGACTGACTGACTGACTGACTGACTGGACACAACACCTGACTGACTAACTGACTGGACGCGACACCTGGATGACTAACTGACTGACTGACTGGACATGATACCTGGATGACTGACTAACGGGACGCGACACCCTGGCTGACTGACTGGACAAGATACCTTGATTGACTGAATAACTGGCTGACTGACTGGACACAACACCTGACTGACTAACTGACTGGACGCGACACCCTGGATGACTGACTGACTGACTGGACGCGATACCTGGATGACTGACTGACTGGACGACATGACACCCTGGATGACTAACTGACTGACTGACTGGACGCGATACCCTGGATGACTGACTAACTGACTGGCACGCGGCTGACTGGACTGCAAGACTACCTTGATTGACTGAATAACTGACTGACTGACTGGACACAACACCTGATGACTGACTAACTGACTGGACGCGGCACACCCTGGATGACTAACGGGACTGACTGGACACCTGGACTGACTGACTGGACATGACACCCTGCGCGATTGGCTGAATTGACTGACTGACTTTGACTGATACCCTGGATGACTGAACTGACTGACTGGAGGCGACACCTGATGACTGATTGATTGGACACAACACCGGATGACTGACTGGACTGACTTGATTGACTGACACCTGACTGACCAGACTGGACTGACTGACTGGACACAACACCTGACTGACTGGACTGGCACCACCTGACTGACTGGACACAGCACCCTGGCTGACAGACTGGACGCGACACCCTGGCTGATTGATTGGACACAGCACCGCGGCTGACTGACTGACACACGACACCTGACTGACTGACTGACTGACTGACTGGACACGAGACCCTGACTGACTGACTGGACACGACACCTGACTGACTGACTGACTGGGACACAAGACCTGACTGACTGACTGGACACGACACCCTGACTGACTGACTGGACACAACACCTGACTGACTGGACATGGCACTGGACTGACTGGACACAGCACTGACTGACTGCTGACAGACTGACTGGACACAACACCCTGACTGACTGACTAACTGGACACAACACCCTTAATGACTGACTGACTGGACGCGCGACACCTGACTGACAGACTGGACACAACACCCTGACTGACTGACTGACTGACTGGACGCGACACCTGACTGACTGACTGACTGGACGCAGACACCTGACTGACTAACTGACTGGACGCGACACCCTGGATGACTGACTGACTGACTGACTGGACATGATCACCTGGATGACTGACTGACTGACTGGACATGACACCCTGGCTGACAGACTGGACACAACACCCTGACTGACTGACTGACTGACTGGACATGACACCCTGACTGACTGACTGACTGGACGCAGCACCCTGACTGACTGACTGACTGGACATGACACCCTGACTGACTAACTGACTGGACGCGACACCTGGATGACTGACTGACTGACTGGACATGACACCCTGGCTGACTGACTGGACAAGACACCTTGATTAACTGAATAACTTGACTGACTGACTGGACACAGCACCCTGACTGGATCGACTGGAGACGACACCTGACTGATTGATTGGACACAACACCTGACTGACTGATTGGACACAGCACCATGACTTGACTGACTGACTAGACACGACACCTGACTGACTGACTGACTGACTGACTGGACACAACACCTGACTGACTGGACATGACACCCTGACTGACTGACTGGACACAACACCCTGACTGACTGACTAACTGGACACAACACCCTTAATGACTGACTGACTGGACACAACACCTGACTGACTGACTGACTGGACACAACACCTGAAAGACTAACTTACTGGACACGACACCTGAAAGACTGACTGACTGGACACGGACACTCCTGATTGACTGACTGACCGGACACAACACTCTGACTGACTGACTGACTGGACACGACACCCGACAGACTGACTGGACACAACACCTTGACTGACTGACTGGACATGACTGACTGACTGACTGGAACATGACACCTGACTGACTGACTGGACACAACACCCTGATTGACTGACTAGGAC
Organism: Puntigrus tetrazona; assembly: GCF_018831695.1. Classification (NCBI taxonomy): domain Eukaryota; kingdom Metazoa; phylum Chordata; class Actinopteri; order Cypriniformes; family Cyprinidae; genus Puntigrus; species Puntigrus tetrazona. The sequence goes on from NC_056716.1 coordinate 12,017,091, forward strand.
ACAACACCCTGACTGACTGTACATGGTATGACACCCTGACTGACTGAAACCCTGATGATGATTAATAATAATAATAGTAACAATCATTTGTAACATTATTTCACAATATTGCTTTTTATCAAAAATAAGCTACCTTTGTGAGCACGAGACCTTTTACAAACATTAAAAACTTAATTCTAAACTTTAAATTAATAGTATTCTAATGCTATGTTTTTAAAGTATATATTAAAACACTCATATGATCTATTTGTTGTGTTTCAGACTACACATTACACTACAAGTTTTAGAATACACCATTTTCTGCCAACCTTCACAGATTATTTGTCACTATTAGTCATTTTTAGTCCACTGACCTATGTGCAAAAAGAAAATGTTCTGTGATTAATGCTGTTAATCATCTCATTATTCCTCCATAACAGGACATTTCTCAAATGTTTATCACATTTTCTCCATAGCTCAACTGCATCTCTATTTCCCAAATCAGTTTATCATCATATAATCATATTAGCCTAAACAGAATTTTCAGTGCTGATTTTTTTTTATTATTATAATTTTTTTTTTTACTAAAGGCTAGTTTTCAACAGCTTTTACAGAAAATGCCATGCAACATTTAGCATTGTGAACTAATATATGCATTCTTTTTTTCCATCAAATACCACCTCGAAAGCAATATTTTGCTGTAAACAACTGTTTGTTAACTCTTTTGTTGTCAAGTTAAAAATTTCTTCCTGTCAGTTCAAAGAAATGCACTGTAGCTCAAGTTGTTTTCATTTGTAAATGAACATTGCATGATAAAAAAAGAACAAAGAGTGTCTTTTTATAGTTGTGATAGAACTGGCATGCAAATAGTGATACCACTCTGTATTTCTCTGTTTCCCTCTATAAATAGCTGGAGGCTCTTCTAATGTTTCCTCCGTTTGGACGGAGCTCTGATGCTTGGATCTGCAGCGAGGCTGGCTGTATCTCACTTGGCTTCCGTCCGACCATCCGCTCTCTCACAATGAATCATCCAGAGCTGTCAGACTGCGACTGACTCACTGGAGCCAATCACCTGTGATGGATAAACAGGTAATAAAAGACGAGTTAAAGCTGATCGGAACAGACTCAGTGGTGCCAAACCCCGTGTAAAAACACAATGCAGCATAAACGGTGCGGTAAAATATGTCAGTGACCGGTCTAATGCTGCTTTGATGCCGTGTAAATCAAATCCTTTTTAGAGCTGTCTCATTAGCATATATATTTATAATTTAGTTTACTTAATGCATATTTATTCATTCATTCATTCAGGTTCATTCATTTAGATATTAATCATATATATATATATATATATATATATATATATATATATATAAAATATAAAGAAATAAAAAGTAGTAAAAATAGTGATTTATATATTAGTACAATTAGTAAAAGCTCTTTTGTATTTATTTATATATATATATATATATATATATATATATATATATATATATATATATATATATATATATATATATATATATATATATAGAATTATTCCTGTGACGCAATGCTGAATTTTTCTAGCATCATTACTCCAGCCTTTAGAGTCACATGTTAATTGTCTCACGTTTCTGTATTTCTAATACCATTTTCAAAACATCTGATCATAATCAAATCATATATTAAGCAGTTATTTCTGCAATTGTAAATGTGCTGCCTGTGTTGCTTTATGCATTATGTGTAACTTTTGGGTTTGACTGGATGCACAGTACCTGCCAACACAGTCTGTTTCAAACGCTGATAAGACTATCCACCTTCATCTGAACAAACCTGTTTTAAGTTATTCCAGTTTGGAGAACGTCCATTCAAAATGACTGAAACAAACTATTTCAAATAATAAGGTTACAAATAATCTTTATCCATCGGTTTGACCGAATAAGTTGTACATTTTCCTTCATGCTCTATTTGTATCCGTCAGGAAAATAATATAAGGCTTGGTATTTTAACATGACATTGCTATCACAAGAATATTTATGGTAAGAGCTCTCTTCAGTCCTCTGTGTTTGGTTCCTGCTGATTATTTTCTTCTTTTTTTTTTTTCCTTTGTATTTTGCTGTAACAGAATGACAAGAAAAGACAGCAGACACTGCGCAGTTGTGGTCTGCTCTCCCGTTTAATAAACAACATATCCCATGAATAATTCACTGGAACGCACTAAGAATCTTTCTTTTCTCCTTTAATCCCCACGTCTCGTTTCTGCATTTTTCACGCGGGTGGTTTGAAAAAAAATATCTTTTTCGCTTGTAAGTCACATTGGCAGCGTCGACTGTAACGTTTTCTAACGCATTTAACGATACACTTGTTATATTAAAAGGACAGAAACAACTTTTAGCTGTCCATAAATGTTCCACTTAAGAAATATTTTGATTAACAGAACGTACTCCGATACATAATATCACTACAGTAATATTTAACACATCTAGAATACTGCTGAAGAAAAACCCATCTAGCTGTTGAGGTTATTCTCGGTCTGCTGAATCGGATTTGTTAATGCTTTTACTCTTTACGCTTCCTTTCGATGCTTCATCACAATCGTAAAGCTTAACTTTTAAAGAGGTTCATTGAAAGCCACTGACTATTTGCAGTTTAATAGAAGCTCCTTTTATAATCTGTACAAAGCATCATGGAGCGCAGAGTAAAAGCAGAAACAGTCGTGTTTTATTATTTACATCTAGCAATGTTTTTTTTTTTAGTTACGACACATCGGTTCAGCTTTGCTGTTTTATTACAACTTGTTATGCTTGAGCATAAAAAGAAGAAAGCTTCTTTATAACTGTGTCTGATGTACTGCTGTAATGTCTGCAAGGTCATTTAAACAAAGACCAAAGATAAATAAGATCAAATAAATTATATATATATATATATATATATACAGAAACATTGAAAAAACTCATTTAAGAGTGTCACTCAATGTAAAATTCAAGGCATGCCTGATTAAACACCAATCACAATCAAAACAACTCATCTAAAGCTCAGTTTGATATGCACATATATTATACACTGATTACTGAAATATTTTAAACATAGTTTAATGTTAACCTTTACTACACCTGGCAGTGGCAGGTCATTTGAGAACATCTGTGAAGTATAAATGTTTCTACGAAATGCTCAGGCCTACGTGATTAACATACAATCAAAAATAGTTTTAACAGGCATCACTAGTCACCTGATTCTTCAGAAATCAGTTTAGTATGCTTATTAGGTGCTCAATTATTATCGCCCAGTTACTGCTGAAATTCGCAGTTGCTGCAACGCAACTAAATTACATTTTAAAAATTGCAAGAAAAAAAATGGTTGATTATGTGTTGCACTGAGCTCTGGGGTAAAAATAAATCAACGAACAAACTAAGAAATAAATGCATAAATACAAATAAATAAATACGAACAGTTAGATATATCACGTACCGCCAAAGGCGAAACTGTAAATGCATTATATTTACTCCGCAGAGGCAATTTGCTTTCATTGCATGCGGAGTATTGTTGTTGGACCGTTGTCACAAATGTGGAAATATATCCTATTAACTGAACCTAATGAAGGATGATGAATCAAAATCCATTGACGTCTTATATTGTCTGCTGTCTGTGTGAAAAGCACGGATTTCTGGCCAGCGTTGGCTTTCCCACCAGTTTCCCAAATAAACAGATGAAACATCTGATTAGTATTCCCGCTCAATGAGGCTTACATCTTCACTGCTTCGTAACAAAGACTGAAAAATCTATATTGTTAGTGACATGAAAGAGATGCCGCGGCTGACATTGTACGGAGCAGCATTTTCTGGTGAACTGTTTGCTGACTATCTGCACAAATGCGGAGGGAAGCACTTCAAAAGCAAGAAAACAGGATGGCTTAGAGTTCACACTACTGCCACCGCACAAATATTAGCAGTTTGATCTCCCAGCTCCAGCGTTCAGGTTATTCTCCTCTTTCAAGGCATGAATATTTTCGTTCGTACTCTGTTCTCGTGAAAATGTGTATCGATTTTTATTATTAGTATTGTATTTCACGTGCTATTTATTCGGCGAAACTCGCTTTGGCGAGTCGTCACGATACATACGTGTTCGACGCATATAGTATGCAGTTTTGGATGAATGTGAGACTCATTTTGGGCGATACGCAATATGTACCTACCAACTGGTGTGTGGTCGTATGCATGCAAAGACGGCTTTTTATATGCATGTCAAGCATGTGTATATCAGATGAATGCAAAAGTCAGTTTCGCATATATATATATATATATATATATATATATATATATATATTAAAATTTAATTAACTGTTTTTTATTTATTATTAATGTATTTTAATATTATTAATTATTGTATTTAGTAATAATATTCTTTATAATAATAATAAATAATAATAAATCATCTAAAACTCATAAATACTTCAACAAAATTTTTTAGGGATCTGTATTTATATGCTCTCATTTTATGAATAATATTTTGTTCCGCTGTAAGAAAAGTGACATGGTTTGTGATGGCATAAGAAGTAAAGTACAGTACATTTTTGGAATTCCTTTTGGAGGAAAAATACATTTCTCAGCTCATTAGCATAATATATCAGTTATTGCAAGGAAAGGGCAATGCGTCTGGGCTTTGACATTACGTTGTTGTAGGCTTGCCAAAAAATGAAATAAACAAATAAAATGCACAGCAGATAAACTTAATGTCCTGGAAAAGGTTTCGTGACTTTGTTTCATGCAGGCATTTTTGGTCTATTTGAGGCCCAACTGCGTGCTAAAGATAAGCCTCCTTCACAAGTGGAGCAGAAGCATGTACCTGAACCTCTGAAAGACACAATGCATCATTTCATCGTAAGATTGAGCTCCACTTGTCTTCAGGACTTAAGTAATGAGCATTAGGCGGTGAAGCCAAACCCAACCCGCAGAACAGTCGTGGACATACCTGAAAGGAGTCTCTCAGCAAAACACCTCATCTCTCACTCTCATTGTAAAGAGTGGCGCAATGAAAAAATAGTTCAACCAAAATGAACACTTTCAGAAAATGTACTCACCCTCAAGCCATCCAAGATGTAGATGAGTTGGAGAAACGTACCATTTCATGACTTGCTCACCGATGGATCTTCTACAGCATTGATCTCAAACTCGGTTCCCGGAAGGCCACAGCTCCAAAAAACATCGGCTTGGAAGTTTCTACTGATCCTAAAGAGCTTGATTAGCTGGATCAGGTGTGTTTGATTAGGTTGAGCGAAACCGTGCAGAGCTGCGACCCTCTGAGAATTGAGTTTCAAACTAATGTTTTGTAGTGAATGGGTGCCACAGAATCTAGCTGATTAAAAAAAAAAAAACATCACGGCCTATCATTAACATTCTGTGAAGCGAAAAGCTCTTTTTAATAACTGTCCTGAAACAAGTAGTCCATGTATTATAGCACAAAAATTACATTTCAGAAGTCATGATCATTTTGGATGAGAAGCATTGTTGACTGCCATTAATTGTACTCAGGAACGGGATCAATCCTCCGGATCATTGATTGGAGCAGATTCACAACGAGTTTTATCATAAATATGTTTTTTTTTATGTTGTTGTTGCTTTAAAAAGAACTAGCAAGTATACTTTTGCTGTCATTTACCCCGTAAATATTTAAACCGCGGCTCTTCCAACCTCTTTTATGCATGCCGAACACTTTATGAACCCCATGAAAATCAGCATTAGTGAGCCTCTGATCTCCCTCGCTGTTATTTTTCTCTGTTATTTCTTCTGCAGTTCTATCTGTCACACTTGTCTGGCAGCATGGTGATTCTGAATAATGCTGAATAATTCTCCTTCTGCTATTTCCCGCAGCAAGCTCTCGAGGGCCCAGCGTTCCGTTCTCTATTACTTTGCTTCTCAGTGTCTTTCACGCTTTGCAACTACGCAAGCCTCCAGGATCAAACATTTCACCATGGGTTTATTCTCCCGGTTATATCCAGGGGAATAGAAGCCCTCTGATCTTTTGTCATTTGTGTGTGTAATATGAACATGGTGTGAAGGCCTTTTGCAAAACTATTTTATTCTTCGCTCCTGTGAATTCATTTCTCGCTGCTTCTAACTTGTAGGTTTAGACACAAAGGGGTTTTTTTCGGGTTTGCCGGTTGGTGTCACTGGTGCCAGATTGCCGTCGGTTCTCACTTCTTGTAGCCGTTTGAGAATGTAGGGAGAAGAATGATCAACGAGAGTCGCACTAAAGAGTAAAGTTTTCAGTTAATAACATTTATTTTGTTCATCACATTAAACACTAAAATGGGTTAAAACATCTGAATATCTCTCCATTTTGACCCAGCAGGGTTGGGTTAAATGTCTAAGCCTACATGATGGGTTCAAACACATGAAAACTGTGAGTGAGAAAAATGTCATTGGTTAAATATCGAATAACTTGCATGTAAGAACACTTTTTTTTCCCTCTGCCAATGAAAATAATACCACTACAGCCAGCACTCGGTTTTTTGAGTGCTGCCACAAAGCTTGTAATGCATACCGGAAGTTGGAAATAAATTGTGTATTATACCAAATCAAAAGCATTCCCTCCACTTTAGTGCCTTTCCTCCTTTTTCAGTTCATGCTCACCAGCAGGTCCTGTTCTAAACAGTGCTTCAGGGTGCTGAGAAACCTTAAACAACACAAGAGCACCCCAATTTGAATCTGCAATAATAGCATATTGGCAAAAACAGAGTTGGCGATCTCTACGGTTCATATTTGTGTTTGCGTTTTGGAGCGCACAAAGGTTTCTATTTACAAGGTTTTTTGAGCAATACAGCCAATCGGTGTTTCCATCCAAAACTGCGAATTTAACTTATGGACAAAATTGGGGTATCACATAAAACATTTACCAATAAAGCCCCGCTTCCATACGTCCAGTCAAAGAGAAGAAAATAATCGCTTAATGATGAACCGGCATCGGAGAGAGCTACGTTTCAATTCCAAAGCCGCGAGTTTAACTCGCAAAATTGGAACAACGCATGAAACCTTCCACCCAGCGAGATGAAGAGAACGAAATCCTCACTTTCTGATTGACTGGTGCTAAATATTGCATTGTTATAATATTGTACATTTCTTTTGGTGACAGACTTCGCCCAGTCATTGCAGAAAGGTTGGTTATTCAAGTTATTCTATCCCATCGTGCAAAGTCACGTGATGTTTTTAATGCACATGCAGGGACTTATTTGGCAAACGTGTTTTATCTCCCATCATGACTTTTTTCACACAGTTAAAAACACGGCCTCAAGCGAGTCTGAAAACATTTTGGAATAAAAGGAGACATTTACACCTTCCTCCTCTTTTTCCGATGCGATTTTTCAAAGTGTGCAAACAAATGAAATACCAATTAAATGAAACAATAGTTGATGGAAACATAACCACCCGACGTATCTGTTGATTTTTTGAACGCTTCTAATCGGCTGCTGGGTTCAAATTAGAATTCACTCATTGTTTGAGAGTTCTGCATGTTTACGAGTTTAAGCCGTTAAAACGAAGTGTAAACACAATGTTAATAAGAGATTCATTGTACAGTGTAGACAGCTTAATTGATATTAACAGAACTTTGTAAAGTTGTGATTAACCTGAAATGAGTGACAGCTTTTTAGTCATTTTCACAGAACGTAATCTGTTTAGAATTAACGAAATGCATTATTATCGTTAGTAGTGTGTGTGTGTGTGTGTGTGTGTTGCTGTAGAGATGTGACATAAAAGCCTCCTCACTAGAATAAATGTGGGATTCGGTTTTGAAATCGCATAAGCGATAATCACAATAGATGGGACAAAAATGAATTAGTCAAAATATATATATGTGTTAAGCGTGATGCAAATGCAGACTAGACTTTTCCGCACATTTCTGTCAGAGCAAACGGATAGCAAAAGTGGTATTCACGCATGCATTCCCAACCGTAGCAATGCTGAGTTATTGGTGATTAATTGTTATCACCGACAGTCTCAAATGATGATAATAATAAAAAACAAATAAACCAGGTTTTTATAGTATACAATCCATAGGTCATATGGAACACTCGAATTTCATTTCAGTAATTTGAGTAATGAAGGAAGCAAGGTTGTGGCTAATTGGGTGAAAGGTGGATTACACCTAATATATCTAATTGAGCGTTATGGAAATAAGGCATATAAAGTTAGATTAGAGGAAAGTAACCAGAGTAAATTAGGAGCGAATCAAAGGAAAGTAATAACAGTGAGGAACATAAATAAGGGAACTAATTAAAGAACAGACATATGACTTGGCACATAAGATAACTCCGCTTTTAAAAGGGCTCATACCATGAGGAATTGTCCTTGATCTTTTAAGAGTGTGATATAAACACGGTTCAACTTTCAGAACATTTCAAACTAAGCTTTCCTGATCCAAAAGGAAAATCTACTGAAACCAAGCAGAACTAGCCTATTCCAAATCCTTATGATGTTGAATACTGAAACATTGACTAAATCATTATTTACACACACAACTAGGTATCAGTGAAGCAATATGGAGGTCATTTGACAGATATTATCATTATTCTTAAAGATGAACTAACAGTAAGAGTAAAATGTGGGTGCATGTAACGCATACAGCCATGCAGTTTGTTTTTTCAGAACGAATTCCATGCTATGTGAAACGAGTGAAGTTTATTTTTAACTAATTTTTTTTTAATATGATTTTAGCCTCGACTGCTGTTTAATTTTTCCACATACACTCACACCCACCCACATTTTATTTTTACTTTTTTATTTTTATTTTTTCCACAGCCACAGTGAGGGTAGCTTCATTAAACTTAAATATAAAAACTAAATTCTGAAAAAAACATTGTAAGTGTATTTAAAAAGTCTTAAAACAAAGTATTATACGATCCCTTTAAAAAAAAAAAAAAAAAAAAAAGTTATGGGGCCCAAAGCGATATATAGCCAGGGGCCAAGGATTCTTAGGCACGGCCTATTGGGATGCAAAACTTTAAATCAAAGGAAAGTGTTCAGAAGTTTTCAGCATGAATAAGTGTTAAATAAAAACAAGAAACGGGGGGAAAATAGCAGATCTGAGGATGCAGACATTTCCTACAGCAGTGACATCTTGATGGAACTTTGGCTCCTGTAGGGCAGATTTCTAGTAGATGATTTATGGTTGGCCCAGTACTTTGTCAAGCTGATAATACCACCCACATCTATGTTGTTAGATTTCCACAGTCCATCTCACTGATGGATCACAAGTGCACATAAAGATCGTTGCCTTCTGTCTTCACAGTTGGAATAAAACAATCCAGGAGCAACTAGGGGCACAGAATCCATTAGAGTTGCATCAGGATCCTGTGTCCCTCTGCACAGATAACATGGTTATATTTCTCATGTCTGTGTCTTGAGCGGGAGAAACCGCTCTTCCTGACTGCCGAGGAAATGCTGTGTTGGCTGTTCTTATGTGATTTGACATATCACTAGTTTCAGGCTCAGGGCAGCCGAGAAAATCTTAATGGCGATTTTTGATAAATGTGGGAATTGTGTAGAGTACTGAGAATCCCACCGCTTATTTTCTTGAATGATTTTTTCTTTTATGTTACATCGTTCATATTACCTGCACACACACGTATGTATCATTCATACACATTGGGACAAAATAAAAATATTTGCATTGTACGTCAATGCCACGAAGCTCACGTAAATCTCTAAAACATATTTTTATTTGAAACTGCTTACCATTATCAGGTTATGCGTTTATACGGCACGCTTGTGACAAATAGCATTGAGCAAATAGTGTTTTGGCGCTGTAAACCTATTTATCAATATGATATTTTGCAATATAGACTTTTTTAAGCTACTTAAAGTAATGGATAAAACTGCCACTTCAGTTGCTGGAGTTATGCAAGTTAAAGAGAGACATGCAAACATTTTCTTTTTCAATAAATCCGGCGGAATACAGATTGTTCGAACCACTTCAGCTATGCACGTAAATGCGATCTGCCTCCTTATGTTTTATGTTTCAACGTCAGATAAATAAAACAAAGTGCATTTTAATTATTTAAAGGTTCAGATAATTCAAGCGGAAAATTTGCATAGTAAATTGCAAATTTATTCCGATCAGTTAACAGACTGAGCCTGGCAGCAAAAATAAATCAAGCGCGTAATTAAAACATCCAAGTACGCTCTTTTTATTTCCCGTAGATGAATTACTTCAGATTGAGTCATACCTGTCAAATAATCTGCATCAGAAAGTTATCCGATATGACCAAACCGATATTAGAAAGCCGCACACGGTTCTCCTCAAGCGTGTGAAAAAACCTTCCACGATAACGGACCTTTTTAGATAATGATTTGAAATTGAATGAAAGAACGTTTTGTTGTTCTGTCGTTGCTGATTGAAAATTATAGGTAAACACACAATGAGCGGATAGCCCTATGAGGGGTGAGAGAAATGTGAAGCAGAAACTCCTGAGATAAACGCAAACAAACTCGCTCGATAAAAAAGCCCAATCCAGAGTGAATTAGGATACAAGCGCATGTTTATCCCTCACTGTCTCTTTTCTGTGATATGAAATAAATAAGTAAACAGGAATCCTTTTGCAGAAACCTGTCACAAAAGCTTTCTACGATTAGGGAGGGATGAGAGCGCTATATGACGTGCCGCCTGATAACAGTGACAGAGCGAAATGAAAATTTCGCTTCCTTCCTCAGAGAAAGTAAGAAAATAGAAGAAAAGAAAAAAACATCAGGTTAATTTTTTTGACATTTCCTACCAAAACCTGTCTCTTTCTTTGTGCCGGAGTGATTTTTCTCGATTGAAAATGCTGTGTGGACACGTACCAAATATACACCTAACTCGTCTTAAACGCTATCTCGCCGCTCAAACACCCACGCACAGAAAAGGCTCTAAACCCCAACGGCGGCATCGTGAAGTTATCTTCAGTCGAACATATGTGAGAGGATTGGAATACCGGTGTTTTTTTTTTTTTTTTTCTCGCCAACCTCTGATGATTTCCCCAGTAACCTGTGACAAACCTTTAAAGGGCTTTTAGCCTGTAATGTCATTGCAGTCGCCGATTGCTCGCTCATTCGGGAAAACAAATAAATAAAAAAATCCGCCAGGAAACTACACAGAAAACACAAAATCGGGACTCTTAAAGTAATTTCGGAGCAGGCTTTGTAACCCAGCTGGGCAGGTTTTTTACTGCTGAAGTGTGGTTAATGGAATGATGAATGGTGTGCCAGGTATTATTTTCAAACAAGCATATGGCTATCTATTAAATATTAATGCGTTCCATTTTTACTATACAACTGCAGCTAGAAGGATAATTCTCTTTACACGGGCAAGGTGCGGCAGAGGCGGAACTCAATCAACCCACAATTCTCAGCAAGGTGCACGGTCTCGCCATAAGGTTTTTGTCTCCTGGCCTCTCATCACGTCTCAGATGATCAGTTTACGCTCTTACGATTACAGTTTTTTCTGTGGCTTAACAATATAAAGAGCTCGCTGAGCTCCCGGAATGCAGCATATCAATTGAAACCAACCTGGTCGCATAAAAATGTGTACCTCTGTGCATCGCTTTTACGCAGTTTCGGAGAAATGTCCACTGATTGCCGCTAAAACACAGGTTTGTGGACCCTGGGACGTTTTTTATTGCTTTAATATACTTATGTATCGCTGTGTTTTTATTACATTAAATATTCGAGGACTGTCGCTAAAAGTTAATGCTCTCTCACGTTGGAAATTTGCCCCATACCAAATCCAACCCTAAACCTATATGCGCATATTTTAAAAGGTGGCTAATTCGTATGACCTCACATACAGTTTGTATGTATTTCACATATACATTTATACAAATGCCCTACACCTAACCCTGTCCCTAAACCTACCGGTCACTGGGGTTTAGATAAATCATGCAAAATCGTACGGTCGAAATCGTACAAATTAACCACCTCGTAAAATATCTACAAATCGGTTAAGAGACTGTGTTGGCCATTCATAAACACTCTTCTGAGGCCTCATGGAATATTAAAGTTCCATTGAATACCCAATTCATAATCTCATTGGTCATCCAGGCACTTTTCACCTACTGTTTCTTGCATACTATAGAGTAGGGAAGTATTCGGCTTTCATATGCAGCATCAAACGTTCCATCAAATCACCGCTTCTTCTTGTAAAAGCACTGCCAATGTTTACCTTGTTTTACCTTATTGTCCGTCTCTGCATATTTTGGCACTTTTTTGAATTGTGTGCACTTCTGTGACTGAATCTGAATATGTTTTCCTGTGTAACAAGTCAGCTGCTGTCCTAACAATTTTCTTTATATATTTCATAGCAACTGTTCATTTTACAGAATATTATGGCCTTCCATACTTAGAGAAAAAACAACAACAACGTATAACTTAATTAAACAAAAAAAATAATTCTGAGAGTTGGAAATGGAAAACTAACCATGTGGCATTTAATAATGTAATGGAACACAAAAATAGTAATGTTGCTGGTGAGCAGATGTTTTGTGTCATGGCTTTTACTATAGTGTTCATCTTTGAATGTCGGGAATGCTGGTGTTTTGTCATTTTTTTATTAATTGCAGCAAAATGTACTCCTGGCATGTTAAGGTTTTCTCTCCATTACACACACGTGTTAACATATCTGGATGTGCTGCGTCTGAAAGAGAGTTAAACTACGGTTTGATTTCATATGTATGATGCTTATTGAGTGGAACACAAGTAACCTTATTTTCAACCTCCCCATAAATCTAAAAGCAGAAAACAAACAGAGCTCTTCCCTCATGCATGCATCCTCAGGTCAGCAGCCCTAAAGAGGAATCACCCTCATTTTAGTCCTGTCACTTTACAAATTACCTGATGCATCTTTGCAACAAAGTGATGCATAAACAGACAAACAAACAGAAGCTATAATACTTTTAATAACCACATAACAAATGAATTAAAAAATAATAATAATGATACTAGTAATTTAATAAGTTGATAACTAATGGTTAAAAATAGCACTTTTTTCATATTCAGGCTATCTGTGCTATTAAAGTCACCTTTTGCTATTGACGTTACAGTGTGCTGCATCCATACAGTAGTTGTACAGGAGTTTCATTTGTTCTATTTGCATTATACTTTAGGTACTGTATTAACTTTCATCTAAAGATAAAGAGAAGCAAGGAAACGAGACAAAAGAAACAAGTTCACATGACACAAGATGAGAGAGAGAGAGAGAAAAAAGCCGGAAGCAGACAAAATTAAGGAAATGACAAGACCAGAACTGACAGCAGGAGAACAGCAGAGAGTAATCACAGGCACTGTATGCTGATACAGTAGTTATACAGCTTTTATATGTGTATAGGGCTATCCCTTTCAGAAATAAAGATACAAAAGCTGCACCTTTTCCAAAGGTGCATGTTTGTATCTAAAGTGTCCATTTCGGTACCTTGAAGGTATACTTAATATTAGTAATATTAGTACTTAAAGTGTACATATTCGAACATAATAGGTACAAAAGTGTAGCTTTTGAAAAGGCACCGCACCGGTAACAGCTTCTGTACCTGCTCAGAGTGTGTGCTCTCAAAAACGAACAAAATAAAAAAATAATTGGGTCCCATTTTACATTAGGCGGCCTTAACTACTGCATATTTACATTTAAATTAAACATGTGGTACGATGCACTTATTGTGTACATAGGTTTTACAAAATATCAATATATAATTACATGTGTAACTAATTTATAATTACACTTTGACCCATGCCTTACACCGTAACCAACCCTTTAACGCATTACACAGACCCCCAAACCTGTCCCTAACCTTACCTGTGTACACTGTACTTATTCTTTGATGGTAGTACATATTAATTAAGGCCAGCTAATATAAAGTGGGACCCAATGTTGTCATTAATCACTCACCTCCATGTTGTTCCAAATCTGTAAAACTTTGTATTCAGAACACAATTTAAGATTTAAAAAAACAATGCTTGTGACTGCTACAAAACAATGAGAACTGATTAATGGATTTTTTTTAACACACTACAGTTAAAAAAAAATCTGAAAAGTCAGAATTTCTTTAAGTTCACCTATTCGATTCTTATTTTTCCCTCCCTTTTTAAAATGTATTTTATTCGTGTGATGCAACTCTGATATTGTAGCACCCATTACTTTAATCTTATTTTAGTGCCGTGTGACCATTCAGAAATTATTCCAATATGCTGATTTGGTGAGATTATCATTGTCGGTTGTGCTACGTGATTTAATTATTTTCAGTAAAAGTAAAAAATAAATAAATAAAAATAGGCATTTTTTTCTATTGTAACAAGTATTTACAAATTAATGTGTCCAATTGTTTGGATGACGAGCAATAAAAATTAAAAATTTAATCTAATTTAAAAAATAAAATGAGTAGCCCGCCAGACAGTTTCATCATTTGTGCAATTAGTGTAGTAACGTCTACGATTATTTAATATATAATGCAGCTTAGCAACAGCTCTTGAGAGCCCAGCAGCGCATGGGGTAAAGAAATGAATGCTGTGTTTAGTATACAATGGGGGCTCCCTAATGGGTTAGTAAGTGAAACTCTCATCAAGTCAATAAAATGACTTGAAAAGAACGAAGCATAAAGTACGGATCCGTTCAAACTTGTCACGCTTGTCCGTGGCTGCAGAGACAGAAAATGATATGTGACCTCCTAACTTCTTTTCGCAGACTGGAAACCTTTTCAGTCCGACAGGAAACAAACCTTTATCTCAGCAGGACTGTTAATTCAGCACTAAAAGTCTTCAATGCTGACTGGGAAAAACAGCAGAGAGAGCAGCCACTTCAATGTCTACCTGTCTCCTGCTCTGTGAATTTCCAACCGAGCTTCAAGTCTACCAACCGCTGCCTACACCTCAGCTAACTTTATATAAAGTTATTGTAATTAGCATATGAATTTACCACTAAATGTTCTTTTCAATAGTGTCAATAGTGCTGATTTCAGTGGCAGTTCATATCCTGGAATGATATTCTTTAATGATTTTTAATGGCGAGTGGCATTTGCATTCTGCGCTGACGGGCGCAATTATGCTTTGGAAAGTTTTACATTTAAAATGATTTTATAATAATGTTTTATTTAAACAATATCGCCTACTACCGCTTGTTCTTCGCCCCAAACCTTACTTAAAAAGGGACACAATTACTGCTTTATTTATTGAAGCCAAATTTATATTTTATTTGTATTATTTTGTCCTTCTCGCTAATTGCCTGCAATGACATCCAGTAACCGTCAACTCAGTAATTATAGGTTTTACTTATATATTATCAAACTTGACGTTTAGGTCAACCGTGCAACATGTAAGCGCAGTTAGCGGTTCACCAAACTGTATAATGAGGTTTTTAAATGATAAAAAAAAGACACGTCTTTGTGGGTTAGTAATAAGAGATTTATAGCCAAGCATTATCAAACCGTTCTAATTTTTCATCAGTCACTGATAGTGTTGCTCAATAAACAGGACTGATTCTTTGCAGAAAGTCGAAAAGCAATGTCACGACAATACGCCGTAACAGAATCACTCCAGTAAGCTCATAACTAACATTGTGTCCGTGTATCAGCGCGGCAGCAGGCATATAGACTGAATTTCTCCAGAGGAGCGACTCATTTGCATTTTTATAACAGCGCGGCAGTTCTAGCTCTAATGACAGATCCTGTACACGGTGCGAGGTGATTGGTCGGCAAAGTGGCTCAATTACAAGGCAGAGAAAACATGCAATGTTAATATACTGCAGTGTAAACTGTCCAGTCTTTTTACACAAAACACCACTCAGCTTTACACAAGTTCGGGGGACTGCAGCGTGAACATCCGGGAATATGTGGCTGATTTATGAGCTAACCTTAAAAGCAAAGCAAAAAGGATGGCAACGCATTTGAGTAATGCGCAGCCAATCTTACTTGAAGTCCTGTTGATATTAACAACTTATCTCGTATTCATATAGACAACTCTGTAAGATTTGTTCGAGCTCTTTAAGATTTGTTCGAATCCTGGATAGCTACTAGATAGAAGGCAATCCTAGATAGACATTCTAAAAGTACTAGTTCAAACAGAAATGACAAATTAGCTGGCAATTCAGGCCATCTGAAATGTATACAAATGTATATAAGTTTGTTTCTTTAACAGAACAGATTTGGAGAAATTTACGACCTAGTCTCATGGCATAAATGCACTTTTTATTGAGACAAAAATACGCACTCGATAAGTATATATCGCTACTTTCCAAAATAAATGAACACTAGATGAAGTACAACTCAGACACCTTTTATTCCTTTTCGCACAATTTACAGAGTTTTTGCACAATCACTTGAAGAATATCATGTTATGACTTCAGAACAATATTAATATGCTGGGAGATTTGAAACTGATGATTTGCAACGTTAGCATCACACATATCCATACTTCATATCGTCATTATTTTCATTAGGAGCGTAAAGATCACGCGTATTGTGTATCGTACAGTTCACTGGCATTTTCCAAATCAAAGTGATCATAAAATGTGCTGCGTTTGCTGTTCACAGGAACATCCCAGGTGAAGATAACGAGGAAATTGCATTGCGATTTTTCCAAGTGCATTCTAAACGAATACCTAATGACACGCATTTGCTCTGCTCACTGCAAAGTCCCCAATATGTTGATCCAGGAACACATAGAACTATATATAGCAATATCAGGACGTTGCTTAAGTTTAGGTTTGGATTTATCGGGTCGTACAAAAAGTATTCTAATAGCTTCATAACATTATAGTTAAACCACTGATGACGGATGAACCATTCTGAAGATGTCTTTCATACTTTTCTGGACCTTGACAGTGATATTTACTTGACAGTCAACGGGACAGTCACAACCCAGCAGGCACAGAACGTCATAAGACAGTACTATTTGGTAAAATTTTTGGTTGGACCGCCAGGTGAACAAAATTCAACGTAAATTCAATGTCTAATGTCAATTGATGTCAGCTGATGTTGATATTCATTGCTTTTAGGATGTGTAACCAAAATCCTACACGTTAAGTCAACGTCAAATACTGACGCCAAATGTTGACAACAACCTGATTTTCATTTTCATCCAAATGTCCGACATCATGCCCAACATCAATCTGACGTTATATAGACATCCGGTACCTGCTGGGAAGCTTCATGGATCCAGAATATCCAGAATATCTTAAATTGTGTTTGGAACAACACAGGGATAAATGTTAATTTTTGGGTGGAGTAACCTTTAAAAATGCCTTGAAGGATTTGTTCTTACAAACAGAAGTGAGCCACTTTCACAGGCAACATTTTAAGGCATTATATTCATATTTTAAAGAACACTTGTACACATACTAAATTAAGGCAGCATTGCATGCACCTCTGAAGAGAAGGCAGTTCCAAAATGCACCAATATTTGTGCAGAAAGAGATTTTTTTACTGTAAATGTATTTATAACATATTTATTCATTTCACGAGTTCGCACTTACGTATAATTAATCATAGTAACGGTAAAAAGTAAGCGTGTTTGGCGAGCTGTCAGGAGAGGGCTCGAACTAGGTGGACTACCGAGTCCAGAGTTTTTCCTCTTGTCCGTGAAAGCGGACAGGACTCGGTGTCCGACCCGATCCCTGAGTGCCCCCTCGAGAGGATAGTAGAACTAGGAGGAATGGAGATTGGGGTGGTGGAGGATGCTCGGAAACGAGATATCGAGGTAAGAAGCTTGTGCGAATTTATAGTAGGCTTCTCTTGCTCTGGTTGGATAATTGCGTGATTAGGAAGCGAGAGCCAGCCGCGTTAATTATCTGTGCGTGCTCCTCCCGAAATTTGTTTATAGCTAAACATCATTTCACGAGTTCGCACTTACGTATAATTAATCATAGTAACGGTAAAAAGTAAGCGTGTTTGGCGAGCTGTCAGGGGAGAGGGCTCTGAAACTAGGTGGACTACCGAGTCCAGAGTTTTTCCTCTTGTCCGTGAAAGCCGACAGGACTCGATGTCCGACCCGATCCCTGAGTGCCCCCCAAAAAGCCAATTAAGACAGCAGCCGAAAAACCACGTGTAAGCGGCCCCCCAAAAAAGCTACTGGCTTAGCTAGAAAGGAGGAAGAGCATGGATATGTTAGTTGAAATTGGAATGGTATTAGGATGATATTATGTAGGTGTAGGAGAGTGGGCATGAAAATGTTGTGAGCGTCTCTAGCGGGAGTGGTCCACGGCGGTGGGTGCAGTACTGCCAGCTAGCGGTCCACTGTATTAGCAGCATGTGAACGACCGTCTCCGGCGGGAGCTGTCCACGGCGGTGGGTGCAAAGCTCCGGCTTTTGTGGTCTGCTGCTAAAGGCAGTGGGTGCAAGTGAGCGTCTCTTACAGGAGCGGTCCACGGCGGTGGGTGCAGGGCTCCGGCTTCGAGCGGTCCACTGTAATAGCAGCATATGTGAACGACCGTCTCTGGCAGGAGCTGTCCACGGCGGTGGGTGCAGAGCTCCGGCTTTTGCGGTCTGCTGCTAAAAGCAGTGGGTGCATGTGGCGTCTCTTGCGGGAGCGGTCCACGGCGGTGGGTGCTGTGCTCGGCTTAGGCGGTCCACTGTAATGGCAGCATGTGTGAACGACCGTCTCTGGCGGGAGCTGTCCACGGCGTGGGTGCAAAGCTCCGGCTTTGCGGTCTGCTGCTAAAGCAGTGGGTGCGAATGTGAGCGTCTCTAGCGGGAGCGGTCCACGGCGGTGGGTGCAATGCTCCAGCTTAGAGGCGGTCCACTGTAATAGCAGCATGTGTGAACGACCGTCGCTGGCGGGAGCTGTCCACGGCGGTGGGTGCAAAGCTCCGACTTTTGCGGTCTGCTGCTAGAAGCAGTGGGTGCGAGTGGCGTCTCTAAGCGGGAGCGGTCCACGGCGGTGGGGTGCAATGCTCCGGCTTAGAGCAGTCCACTGTAATAGCAGCATGTGTGAACGACCGTCGCTGGCGGAGCTGTCCACGGCGGTGGGTGCAAAGCTCCGGCTTTTGCGGTCTGCTGCTGAAGCAGTGGAGTGCGAGTGTGCGTCTCTGGCGGGAGCGGTCCACGGCGGTGGGTGCAATGCTCCTGCCTGTGTTGGCCACTCCGGTGGCAAGTTTTGTATACCATCATCATCTACGGCGGGAGCGGTCCACGGCGGTGGGTGCAATGCTCCTGCCTGTGTTGGCCACTGCGGTGGCGGGTTTTTGTATACCATCATCTACGGCGGGAGCGGTCCACGGCCAGTGGGTGCAATGCTCCTGCCTGTGTTGGCCACTGCGGTGGCAGGTTTTGTATAATGTCATTTACAGTGGGAGCGGTCCACAGCGGTGGGTGCAATGCTCCTGCCTGTGTTGGCCACCGCGGTGGCGGGTTTGTATATTGTCGTGTACAGCGGGAGCGGTCCACGGCGTGTGGGTGCAATGCTCCTACCTGTGTTGCCACCGCGTGGCGGTTTGTATATTGTCGTAATCGGCGGGAGCGGTCCCACGGCGGTGGGTGCAATGCTCCTGCCTGTGTTGGCCACGCAGGTGGCGGGGTTTGTATGTTGTCATGTACAGCGGAGGCGGTCCACGGCGGTGGGTGCAATGCTCCTGCTTGCAGTCTGCTGCTGAAGGCAGTGGGTGCGTGTGGCGTCTCTAGTGGGAGTGGTCCACGGCGGTGGGTGCAGTACTCGGCTAGAGCAGTCCACTGTAATAACAGCATGTGTGAGCGACCGTCGCTGGCGGGAGCTGTCCACGGCGGTGGGTGCAAAGCTCCGGCTTTTGCGGTCTGCTGCTAAAAGCAGTGGAGTGCGAGTGTGCGTCTCTAGCGGGAGCGGTCCACGGCGGTGGGTGCAGAGCTCCGGCTTAGAGCAGTCCACTGTAATAGCAGCATGTGAACGACCGTCGCTGGCGGGAGCTGTCCACGGCGGTGGGTGCAAAGCTCCGACTTTTGCGGTCTGCTGCTAGAAGCAGTGGAGTGCGAGTGTGCGTCTCTAGCGGGGCGGTCCACGGCGGTGGGTGCAGGGCTCGGCAGAGCAGTCCACTGTAATAGCAGCTTGTGTGAATGACCGTCTCTGGCGGGAGCTGCCCACGGCGGTGGGTGCAGAGCTCCGGCTTGCGGTCTGCTGCTAGAAGCAGTGGGTGCAAGTGTGCGTCTCTGGCGGGAGTGGACCACGCGTGGGTGCAATGCTCCTGCCTGCGTTGGCCACTGCGGTGGCAA
This sequence comes from Puntigrus tetrazona, assembly GCF_018831695.1. Taxonomy (NCBI): domain Eukaryota; kingdom Metazoa; phylum Chordata; class Actinopteri; order Cypriniformes; family Cyprinidae; genus Puntigrus; species Puntigrus tetrazona. The sequence continues at coordinate 12,037,234 of NC_056716.1, forward strand.
GTTTGTATACCGTCATCTACACGCGGGGAGCGGTCCACGGCGGTGGGTGCAATGCTCCTGCCTGTGTTGGCCACTGCGGTGGCGGGTTTGTATACCATCATCTACTGGCGGGGAGCGGTCCACAGCAGTGGGTGCAATGCTCCTGCCTGTGTTGGCTCCACCGCGGTGGCGGGTTTTATGTGCCGTCATCTCACGGCGGGAGCGATCCACGGCGGTGGGTGCAATGCTCCTGCCTGTGTTGGCCACTGCGGTGGCAGGTTTTGTATACCGTCATCTACAGCGGGAGCAGTCCACGGCAGTGGGTGCAATGCTCCTGCCTGTGTTGGCCACTGCGGTGGCGGGTTTGTATATTGACGTGTACAGCGGGAGCGGTCCACGGCGGTGGGTGCAATGCTCCTGTCTGTGTTGGCCACTGTGGTGGCAGGTTTTGTGTGCTATTGTGTACGGCGGGAGCGGTCCACGGCGGTGGGTGCAATGCTCCTGCCTGTGTTGGCCACTGCGGTGGCAGGTTTGTATACCATGATCTACAGCGGGAGCGGTCCACGACGGTGGGTGCAATGCTCCAGCCTGTGTTGGCCACTGCGGTGGCAAGTTTGTATACCGTCATCTACGGCGGGAGCGGTCCACGGCGGTGGGTGCAGTGCTCCTGCTTGTGTTGGCCACTGCGGTGGCAGGTTTGTATAGGGTCATCTACGGCGGGAGTGGTCCATGGCGGTGGGTGCGATGCTCCTGCTTGAGCTGGCCACTGCAGTGGCGAATTTTGTATATGGTCATTTGCTGCGGGAGCGGTCCACGGCGGTGGATGCGATGCTCCTGCTGGCATTACCACTCCTGTGGCAGATTTTGTATCTGAACGTCTATGGCGGGAGTGGTCCATGGCGGTGGGTGCGATGCTCCTGCTTGAGCTGGCCCTGCAGTGGCGAATTTTGTATATGGTCGTTTGCTGCGGGAGCGGTCCACGGCGGTGGATGCGATGCTCCTGCTTGGCATTGCCACTCCTGTGGCAGATTTTGTATACGAACGTCTATAGCGGGAGCTGACCAGGGCGGTGGGTGCAATGTTCCTGCTTGGTATGTCCACTGTGGTGGCAGATTTTGAATATGGCTGTTTATAGCGGGAGCCGTCCAGGGGCGGTGGGTGCGATGTTCCTGCTTGGTGTGGCCGCTGCGGTGGCGGATTTTGTATTTGGTCGTATACAGCGAGAGCTGGCCGTTGTAGAAGGAGTGATGACGTGCCTTGGGTGATCCCCTGCGGGGTGGTAGGTTTGGAGTTCTGTTGGGACTGGTTAGGGTCTGGAGGGCTTTTTGATGAGTGACTGGTCTGAACGAATGTAGCTTTTGTATCGTTAGAAGACCAGCGGCCGAGGGTTTGGATTTGCTGTTGGGAGAGACCTTTCTCTGCTGCAGTGGTGGCTGCCCCTATTCTGAAGGAATGTGTGAGAAATTTTTGATGGGATTCGGAGTAAGATAGGACTGATTTGAGGTGCTTTTGGAACCAGAATCGAGATACGGGTGGTTGGAATCATCTGTGAACAGAGGGTCGAGTGGAGTTTTAGTTTGGGATTTCCTGTATTGGAGAAAGCTAGAAGTGTTTGAAGGGGAAAAGTAGGAGTTTGGAGGTTAAAAATATATATGAAATGCCCATTTTTGGTCTGGTCCGTTTTACTTTGTTTGATGAAAAAGGATACGGTTTAAGTGGTCTACGATAGATAGGTCGGAAATAGTGGGGTGAATATTTGGGTCGAATCTGGAGTTGACTGTAAATTCTGAACATCTGAGGAAACCGAAAAAGGCCAGAATGAACATTGCATCGAGAGTGCGAGCAGTATGGATAGAAGAGTAGCCTCTGCGGAGGGTGGATATGCATTTTGAGAGAATTTCGAGGGTGATGGGCATCCTTGAGTCGGATCGGGAGGGATGCCTTCTTTGGATGCCCTTGATTAAAAGTGAAGTCTGAGCATTGGTTATTTGAGGTGAGGCGATGCCGTGGATGAGTTTATGGAAAAACTGGATACCACTCAAGTAGCCCTTAATAGAACTGACTTGCAGGTTTTTTGAGGTGTTAAGAAAGGAGATGAAAGAAGTGATGGATAGCAGGGAAAAATCAGGGAATTGGAGGTTATACCTTGCCTGGAAAGATTTAAAGCATTTCCAAGCGGTCAGGTAAGATTGCAGGGTTCTGTGAGAAACTGCTTGTAGGATTGAGTCGAGGAGGCTTGAGGAGGGACCTTAAAGGATGGTTCGCTGGGATATTAGTTGTGAAAAGAGAAGCACCTGGGTTGCATAGGGTTCCGCTTCTGGTGCCAGCATCCTGGATTTCTGCAAGGATCTGTGCTTTGATGGAATTGGGGACGGGGTGGGGTCGGTCTGCGGCATTTGAGGGCATAGGAAGAGGGTTAGCAGTGGATACTGAGAAAGGGAGGTGGGCGATGGGAGAGTTGGCGGGGGGGTAACTCATGGGAGCTACTTGTGGGGGTGGGTTGGAGCTCACGGCGGCTATGGCAGGGGGATCTAGGGGAAAAGAGTGGAAAAGATAGGGAGGTAAAGAAGAATAGGTGTGTGAAGATGGTGGGGGTCTTGAACCTGGGTTCAGACTGGTAGCAGAAAATAGGGAGGGGAGGAGGAATAGGAGGTGGTACGGCTGGGATCGTCAGTGGAGGCATCTGTGTGCCTGTGCTGGCACCTATGGCTGGCTGGGCTGTGGGAACAGAAATGGACGAGTTAGGTCCTGGAGGAATAGGAGAAACTTGAGGCTGGTAAAATAACGGACAGTGGATTGGGGGCTGGTTGCCAGGCATGGTCGGGAGAGACTTGGGCAGAGTACTGTTGGTGTGGGTTCAACTGATCCAATGAACAGAGTGGGTACAGGCTAGGCTGATGGCTTGTGGGGCTGGAGCCGTGGTGCTTGCTGCGTGGGTTGTTTGCTGGAAACTGGAGGAAGAGCTGCTGGTGTTTGGGTCCTGGGCTTTGCTAGCAGTAGCTGGGAGCCTTCTGCCGCCTCCTGGTGGGCGGAGGCTTAATACGGGTGCAGATGCTGACTTCTCGGGTCTTCCCTGGGAGAATTACGGCTTCTTCTAGTTGTTTCCTTTCTTTTGGCTGGAGGAGAAATGTTTGGCGAAGCTGCGCCTGTTTGATAAGTCGAGTACAGCGAGAGAAGCTCGGCTTTGTTAGCGCGGCGGGAGAACGGAATGTTCGCGTTTGCGAGTGCTTGACGCAAAGCCGGAATTGTCCATTTTGTTGCGGACGGAGCGGAAGAAAAGGCTGCACGGTAGGGAGAAGCTGGGGAAGCTTGAGGACGTCTGGCAGGTGGAGGCGAACGTGATCTTAATCGCGTTGGCGAAAGGATAGTCACTCGCGTTAGTTTTCTGCCTCTGGCGCTAAGCCGCGCGCTCGTTTGAAGTTCGGGCGGGCGTTAGCGTGCTTGCTCAGCGGAGTCGTGGAGGCTCGGTGTCCTCGATTTCGTAGGTTTCTGGCGATTGGTCTTGTTCGGACATGCTGGATACCATGCTCGGAAACGAGATATCGAGGTAAGAAGCTTGTGCGAATTTATAGTAGGCTTCTCTTGCTCTGGTTGGATAATTGCGTGATTAGGAAACGAAAGCCAGCCGCGTTAATTATCTGTGCGTGCTCCTCCCGAAATTTGTTTATAGCTAAACATCATGTAGTAAATTGACTATTTTAGAGAATGACATTGTTAGCTTACAAACATTTTGACGGAAACTTAAAATCAGTCAATGAGTCGAGTCTCCCATGCACTTTCAGAAACTTACAAGGTTCAATTTCAGGATACCTCCTATGTAGATAAAATAATTTAAAATAGAGTTTTAGATTTGATTAAGGCTCCTATGATTAGCTGCCAACAGGATAATGCCTATGGATAGGACATCAAAAGAAATTAATGAAAATCTTTCATTTTATAATGTGCGTATAACTCTGCTTGTAATTTTCCTGAAATGTCCAGTAATATTATTCATTATTCTCATCCAGCCCATGGATGTGTAAAAATATTATACAACATCCAATAGGAGTCCAAAAAGCTTCCACTGGATATTTTAAACGGGCAGTTAGACGGACATGTACAGAAACTCTGCAGCATGAACTGATGTTGTATTTATTCTAGTGTAGGTAAATGCTGCATGAATTAAAGGTCATATTCTTTTATCCACTTATGTAATCCACTTATGAAATCTTATATCTTACATTAACTCTGCAACAGTCTTGTGAGAGAGAGCAAGAGCTCCAGAGAGCAACGGTTCCACTCAATTTTCAGTTTTTCCGGCTGAGCGCCCTGTGAAGGACACATGGAGGCTGATTAGATGTGGCACTCGTTGGACACAGTCCTTCCCGGCGTTTGTTCAGCTCCCCACACAGACTGTGTCCATACACAGAGTCTCTCCAGCCTTCAAATACCCACATGGCACTGCAGCGGCCCACATTTGGGTCAATCCTGTTATGTAGAACATATTTTATGCCCCCATCGCATACGCCTGTCCAAATAAATTGAATATAATTATTAAACTTTACAGTTTTTAAGGACAGAAATAATAACAGCTTAGTTTTTGTTAAACAAAGTATCACAATCAAGCATGATTTTTACATAATGTTGCTTCTAAAGTATTTATTAATATTTCAGATTTTATTTATTTTTAATTTTTAATAATTCTTGCTGAATTAATTTATTTATTCATTCATTAGCTGATTCATTTTACCTTTCTAGATTCCATTTGTCATCAACTATTGTTCTCAAAGTTATTTTTTTATTGTTATTTAATAATGCTGCTAAATGAGAGGTACAACTGATGCTGTGTTTAGCGTTTTTTGTGTATTTTTATATATAGTGTTGATTTTTAGTATCAACTATTAATCAGTTTTCCAAAACATGAAAATAACTCAAAGCATGTATCTATGATCAATGAATATAGTCATTCTACACTGAAATTATATAATCTTTACCATATGACGGATTATGCCCACAAAACTAGTAAAAAGTAACTAAAATTAAAGTAAAAACAAAAATGCCAGGCCTATAATAACATTATCCTTCGTGATTTTTATTTATTTATTTCTGGTAGGGAAACATAAACGTCATTAAGTATCAGTGAGGAGTTTATGAATTCTGTGATTTTTAATGGAATTAGTTTATATGCTTTCCTCCATCCTATTTTGCAAAAACACAAATCACTGAGATAATATCAACATTTCAAATGACCAAAATTAAACACGTACTAATACCTTATTCTACATCCCTAATCCTACAAAATACCTAAACTTAACAAGCATCCTACTAACTATTAATAAGCTGCAAATTAGGAAAATTACAACGAAGCCATTTATTGTTTATACAAATCTACTGTACAATAGGTTCAAAAGGTGCTGGATGACAGAAATAACCCATTTATGCTCACGCACGCTTAGAAACCCACACTTTCCGTCTTGTCTTTCTCTTTATAACCCCCAATATCTATTTAGAGGCAAATTAATGCAGCTGTTGCGAGAGACGTTTCTCCCAGAGCCAAGGAAAAATAACGGCTTTCCTCAACATTTATTTTGCTTTTGTCTAAAGGACCAGCTGTGCAGGAAGTCCTCCCAACATCTAAAGTGAACTGAGGATGAGCAGCTTGAATATACGTGTTGCGACACAAAGCAATTACCAGCCATTGTGTTCAATTATGAATAGGACAGTATATCAGTTTTGTATGGAAATTGATTACTTGTGAATTGCTGATTGATTGCTTCTATATTTGAGAGTTCCAGTGAGAATCAAGTAATTAATTCACAACATTCAACTTGAGCATATCTGCTTTCGTTAGCATTTAAAGAGATAGTTCTCCCAAGATATGAAAATTGTCATAATTTGCTCGTGACCATGTTGCTCTGAACCCATAAGAAGATGACAAATTAAGATTATTTGAGAGGTTCTGCAGTTACAATATGTGATGTACTCGGTGTATGTCCTTATATGTGAATGAACTACATTAAAAATATGAATTATTTAAAGCAACCTCTTCATAAGACTTGGATTAAATGGTTAATTTGTTATGCAAAGTATAATCAAAATCTTACGTTTTAAAATGATTTGAAGGTGAGTAAATGATGGCGTGAATTTTTTATTCTTGGGCAAAGCTTCCATTTAATAAAAAATTAAAAGCAAATAATGTTTAATTGGTTAGACATTTGTACGTATGGGATTCTTAAAGGGTTCACCAAACCAAAACACAATTTAAGATATTTCTGCCTGATCTCAAGGCACAAATTCATATGAATTTTGATCAATTGTACGTTGATATTTTACGAGTTTACAGTTCAGTTTTCAATCAAACAGTTCAGCTAAGAGAAGGAACATAACCAAAATTATTAAATAAAAATTCCTCACCTTATCATAATTTTGGAGAGTTTCAGCTGCACATGTATTTATGCTTTGATTTGAACAAAAACAGCATCCTTTTATGTAACAATTTTAATTATTTTGGGATGGAGTACCCCTTTAACACCACCTTTCATACTCACACTCATACTCACCTTTCAGCATCTTTACCCCGTTCCTTTTTCTCCAGCATACGATTACTGTTTATTATTATTCATCTTCTTGGCTGGATGAAGCTTGATGAGGTGCGGTGTCGGTCTCGTATTGGGCTGCTATTTTAAGAGTAAATAATTTATGTGAATTACCAAAAATTGGAACGTTAGTTAGGATCACCAGTGACCTACAATCTCAGCATTTATAGTAAATTGCTACCTAGGAACCATCTTCACAATCAGCCAATCTCTGTGAATTGATATGGGGGGGGGAAAGTGGTCATGCAATGACCCATTGTGATCCCAAATTTTGAAGCAAATTTGCTCTGATATCTGCGCAAACCTTTTGCATCATAAAATTTTCCCACAGTGTATCACTAAAACGGCTGAGAGAACAACTTCAAGTGAGATACTGGAGCTTTCGGATCAGGTTTTTTGGATCTAAGTTGAGCTCCACAAGAGTAAGTGTTCTCAACACTTATTTAATGAACTGAAAATTGACATAAACATAAGTTGTTTTGCTTTGTACATACATATGGCATTTCAAAGTGTGAAATTCTGCATTTTTACTTCTCTGTGTACTAACTCTTTAAAAAAACGAGATGTAGATGTAGTCATGCTGCAGTCAGTCATTATTGTGGCAATAATAAGACACAGTTTGTCACATATGCAAACACTTTTGACACTTTTTGTCACATATGCAAACACTTTAGTGCAGCATTTTTAAGCACCCATATAAACACATACTAATTGAAAATAACCACTTCAACAAGCAGTGCATTAATTAGCATAATAATTTTGGGATTTACATAACCTCTTAATTAGGTGTTTTATAAAAATGTGTTATTCCACTTTTAGCAGATTCACGCCGTACGTCTCGGAGCTACGATATTACTTCAGGCGTATTTCACTAATGAATCTCCACCGTCGGTGGAGCGGTCTGTAATGGACCGCATTGTACTTCCTTCATACAAGATCCGCTTAAATTCACATTACATATTATCAAATGTTAGATTACACCTCACGATCCTCACAGGATTCCCATCTTACCGCTAACCGAGTGGTGATTTCAAAATCAGACCTAGCCTGTCTCGCCGAGATGAAAAGCAACGGTGGAACGGTCGAATTAAGAAGAGAATTAAACGCAAACGTCGGGTGAGGTTTATAGCCACCTTTGAAAGTAGCCCAAAGCGGATGTCAAAAAGTAAATGCGTAAAAGCGCCCTACGTCACCCCTACAGACCAAAAACATAGGTTCACTCAGCAGGTAAAATCTCCGAAGCCTCTTTTTCAGTTTGACCTAAGTCAGGCTGACATTCTCGCCTCCTATCAGTAGACTATTTCTGGAAGAGTGTAAGTCATGCTGACACCGCTGCTCCTGGGGATTGGAAGCTTCCTTCCTGCTGCTTGGGCCTCAGCTACTCATCTACAACTAACACTACTACTATAAAAAAAAAAAAAAACATCTTATTGGCATATCAGAAGCATATATGCACAGTGATAACTTCATTGTATACGATACAATACAAGCCAAACGGATGAGAAAAAAGCCTAAATCAATACCTTTGCTTTTGAATGAACCGTTGGGCTCGTCCATTGTAAATATTTCCTCTTATATACACCGGGAACATTTCAAATCTTGCTTAACGATAACTGATTTTCCATTACGTACGCAGGGCAACGGCAGATGCAATGTCAAATTCAATAAATCACGAGCGTCTTGCGCTCCAAGTTTTTGAGTCTAGATTACTGCGAGGAGCTTTGCGGTGAATTATTTTGTTCCTAACTGTCTTCGGAGTTATAAAACATTTCTATAAACAGTTCAAAGGCAGGTGATAACTGGACAACAACGCTGAATCTCCCGGGAAAGTATTATTCTTTTCATCCGTGAGAAAATAACATGCCACCAGTTCTTACCTTTTCAGTATGTGTGCTATAATCAGAGATTCAACCTTTACCGAGCTATTATCCCTGTATGGCAAACGAAAACCTACACAATGTTCTGCTGACGGTCTTTTTCGCAGGGTATTAACAAAAAAGCCCTTCTGAATTTGACTTTTTATGGTGGAACAACTGGGCCTATTTTGTGGTCATATTTTTTTATCAGAATCGGAGGGTAATGTTCACTGTGCAGTCATAAATTAGCATAATAACCAATTATTATTTTTATTATTATTGGTACTATTAACCACAGTGGAGTTTGACCTCTTTGTTACAGTGGCAGAGTTTTTTGGTAAATTAACTGTTAGTGATAACTAACCTAAGTAAGTCCTAACTGACCTCTTTGTTACACATTCTACACCATGCAATTTTTTTTGGTGAATTGTTAAGAGATAATGTGCCAACTAACTGAAGTGATAATCACCTTTGATAGTCTGGAAATAGATTTTATAGATGAAGCTCATATTGTGCACAGGGGCATTTTGATTGGCCACAATTTTGGGGCTCCTCAGACCTGTTGACTTACCCAGACCTGGAAATTATTTATTTATTCATTTATTTTCTTCTATTATTATTTTTTTATATTATAATAAATAACACTAAGGTAAATGGAAATGCAAAATATAATAAAATATTGTGTATTATTATTATTATTATTATCATAAATCCTTCTTTGAAGCGTATAGTTTATTATCTCGCTAGGCTGTTTATCAACTGACGCGCATTTACTGGTGCGCATGCTACATGTTAGCACTTTAGAATAGCTTTGACCATGTCTCATCCAATCAGAATCCAGAGCCTGAACCATCCATTTGATAATTATTGTTTTGGTCTCCATTGATGAACTCTGTCCTGATTGCCAGAGTAATTTCAGAACATCAGTACGTCTGACCGCATACGTGTCTCGGTATCTCTGACTGACACGTGAATGCTTTTCCATACCGTTTTATCGATTTATTGATCCGACATTGTACCCTCAACGTGCATAACGCAAACATTTAAATCCAGCTCAACCAAGGTTGCCTGATTGATTGTTGATGCTGATTCCCTAATGAAATCTCTTCCTGCAGAAAGTGTTTTTCCTTGCTTCTCCGTCTGCTCCTCCCCATCTTTACACTCACCGCCACCGCAACGGCCCTAATTTGCCTTTTAATTCCCATCCGTGGTGAAGAGCAAACAGACGGATGCATTTGTAAACAACTGTCTCGCCGCTTTCTACCTCACTGCCTTGATGCGACCCGGAGGTGTAGCTGACAGTTTTTTTTTTTTTTTATAATCCGCAGGTTTCTCTCTCTCCCTCTCTTTTTGCATCTGAATAAATCACTGTGACAGTCCTCCCTTCTCTGTTATCCACTACCGGACACTAATGTATCGCTCCGTATATGGCACACTGCCCCGGACCCTGAGCTCCGATGAGGAAGTTGACAAGGTGCCTTAGAGGCAATGAATCGCATGCATGTAGTTTGCTAATGTGCAGCTGAGCAGGATTCAGGCAAAACGCTGCCCTTAAATGAACACTGATTCATCCTTCTCGCTCTGTACTTTAAAAGGTTACAATTATGTGTTTGGAGCCTGTTCAGTTGGTGAATTCACGCTGAGAATTTTCAAATAACGCTCATTATTTTTGCCATTCCAATTAGTGGCGCAAAAATACCATATTTTAACAGATGAATCCAGAATAATTCCTCAGCTGGTAAACACTTCTAGTTTGTGCTCAAGAATCAATGGTATGCAAATGATCTACGCTTTTTTTTCCGAAAAGGCGAGGGTAAGCGCGTAGCATCATTCTTGCAAACTGCTCTGAAACGCCTCTGGCTCTTGGATGACTTCATATCCATTCCACTTGTTTGCCTTGGCAGATTGCTATGATTTGGACATGATGTACTGACTGAGGCAGGGACCCATCTGTTCCCAAGAAAATTCAGTGTTCATATTCAAGAAGAAGATGAGGGGAGAACGGGAAAGAGAGTGTAGAATGAGAGGGGTCAAGGGAAAGACGACACAAAAAGAGGAGCGACACTTCTGCAGGTGTGTCCAGAGGATCATGAGAAGAGTGTATTCAGATTCCTGTATGAGGAACGCCACCGATGAATCTAGGCCCTCACAGTGAGGGGATCATTTTGCCTGGAGCAACACAAATAAGATCTTTTCTCTCTTGAACATGCACTGAATGTCATTGAAACAAAACATCCCCATCACAAAATATATAAATTATATATATATATATAATCCAAACCTAGCCCATTTCCACCACTGAATAAAAAAAATAAATAAAAAAAAAAAAAAAAAAAAAAAAAAAAAAATATATATATATATATATATATATATATATATATATATATATATATATATATATATATATATATATATATATATAAGTTATTGCAACTTTTTATCTCACAATTGTGAGTTATAAAGTCAGAATATAAATTCGCAATTTGACTTTTTTATCATAAATGTGACTAATATCTGACCATTCTGACCTTAAGTGGCAGAAACAGGCTTCCTCAGGAAAGTTACTTATAGTCAATAGAATGTGTTAAAGGAACCATCAAAATAAAGTGAAACCAATAAATGAATAAATGACATTATTTATTCAGTAATTTTTCAATATAAATGCATTCATGCTACCTATAAGCTTCATTACACTTGATTAGTAAGAGGCTTAATGTGTCGTATTACTATAATTGAATTAGCTAATAAAATGTAAGAAATTGACATTGACAGATAATTTTTAATATATTTAATAATGGTAGGCCCTTCATAAATGCAAAAATGCTCTGAAACCAATTTAAAGGACCAAATATTACAAATATACTTATTTAAATAAGCTTGCAGAACATTTTATTTATTTATTTATTTTTTTGGACCAGTATGAATGACCAATTTATTTGTCCAAAGGACAAGCACGTGTCAAGGCTTAATGTTGAGCCCTGATGTGTGAAATCAACTCCAGCAGAAACTCATGAAATACCATTCAAACTGAACTGGAAAGTCAGCAAGTTCTGCTGCCATAAGACTGAATGTCATACGCTCTGTTTAATGGCAGTGTCAGTCAACTATTGCAAAGTGCTATCACTGCTCAAAGCCAGCAGCTTCAAAGTGATTCCCCAGACTGTTTGGTCTATGGAGTTTGGTGCTTGGTAGTGTAGAACAACAGAGAACTGCAGAACAACAGAGCCAGAGGCAAAATTGAGCTCTGCAGTCGCAGGAACAGCTCAGTATGTTTATGAGTTTGCCGTTATAAAAACAGCTAAAATACCATCGCGAGTGAATCCTTTGATCATGTTATTAATGAAATACACAATAATAAAAAAGCCTAACTTCCAATCTTAATCACATGGAATTAGAGTGAAAACCGGATCCTGCACGACCCATGAACAAAACTACACCACTTGAGGCAAAGACCTGTCTGTCCAAAAAATAGACTGTCTGTTTTAATGATCTGAAATGATGAAGATGCTTTGCATCATTTATTCTATTGGAAAAAATGGATCTTGGATGCACCTCCTGTGGGGGAAAAAAAAAAAAATTCAGAAACACGTTTTTCTCAGTAAATGAATAAATCTCTACTCAGATTTGCTGAGATACCAAAGTCTGCAATCAAAAACCATACAGCAGGTCTCAGTATAAACATTTCAAGACCAAAATTTAATAAGCTCTATCGTCTTACTGTATAGGTCAACAGGCTTCTCATTAATGTCTATTTTTATCTCTCCCCAGGGATTTTAGGAGAAACATCTGAGATGGAGTTTTTGCTTCAATGAAACAACTGAGAACTCCATTAAATCTCCTGAGCTATAAAATCCTCTGGGATTTCAAACACTGAGTAACTTGTTATAATGGCACAGTAGGCGTTTTGAGCCATGCAATTCTTGCAAATTCTCTGTAATGTTAAGATAACGTGCCAACCAGTAATTGAAGTAATTATCACCTTTAGTAGTCCCAAAATAGACTGCAGTCTTGTCTGAAATCATAAACCATGACAGAGAGTAATGGTAACAAGACACAGAGATTCTGTGAGTAACAGATATGAATGATACTGATAAAATAGAGTATTTTTAATGCAGTTTTGCATTTGAACTCACAGAACGGTGGCTTTGAGGATAATCGGTGCTGCATCGCTGCAGTTGCTCCTGTGTGGAAAGCAAGATGCCAGATATCGCTATGTTAACTTCCTGTAGGCCGACAGCCACAAAAGATAAGTAATCCTACAGAAATACTGACCCAAAAGAGATATTGGTGCCTAAAAATGTCTGTATTTTTGGTCATTTGCATTTCAGGGAATGCCTTTTAAAATGCAAAATGCACATAAAATAGAAGCAAGACAAGTCTAAGAAAAAATAAATAAATAAATAACTTGCAAGATGCATCTCTGAGAAAAAAAAACTGAATCGTACGATTAAATTAGTGGCAAGTTGAGAAGGGATTTAGAGTAAAAGTCAGAATTGCGAGATGTAAATTTGCAATTATGAGATATAAACTTGTAATTGTGAAGGAAAAAGTTTGATTCATGAGAGATTAATTTGCAATTGTAAGAAAAGTAACTGAATTGCGTAACCCTAACCATTTTCAATTTAATGTAAATTAAGATTCAGTGGCAGGAAAATTCAAATAAAATACATTTTTTTATGACTGTAAAACTTGAAATATATGAATCACCATTCTACCAAATAAATACATATATACATACCTATATCTGTGAACCCCCCTACGGCAGAAACAAGCTTTAGATGGTATCATACTGTAAATGAGTTAAATTTGAATACATCAAACCATCCATTGTTAATTTACCAGTGTGACATTTTGTATTTAGAGTTGTTGAAACCCCCTTCTTTGTTCTCTCCCACCTTCTCTTGGCCTCTAATCTGCTGTTGAGTTGACGGGTCAGCCCTGCCTCTGTCTCCACGTTCTCTTGCGCTTTGCAAGCTCCTTGATAAAAGGCTGTTTGAACTACAAAGCGAAAGGTTGAGACCACATTCATGTCTATGCATGGATAGCTTTACAGGGCACCCTTACTGTCATCTGTTGAAGACTGTTGTTAGAAAAAAAACAGCTGTGATCTTTTAGCCACACAACAGCATTGCAGGCAACTAGTAATTTGTGATGTCAGCAGTGGGATGAGTATCCTCCCATGATCCTCCTCTTTGAGTCACACAGGAAACACCATGTGATCTATGTGAAGCGATGTGCGGCTAAAAAAGAGGAAAGAATGGCACGTCTTAATCAGCTTAAAAGTAAAAAAAAAAAAATATATACATATATACACACACTCTGCTCCAAAAGTATTGGGACAGTGAGGCAAATTCCTTTATTTTTGCTGTAGACTAAAAACATTTGTGTTAGAAATCAAAAGATGAATATCAGACAAGAGATGTACATGCCAGCTTGTATTTACAGCTATTTACATGTGGATCTGACGCTTACGACCTTTATAATCTTATATTTTTACGCAGACAATAACCATTTCTTAATATGTGTTATGAAGGGGAACAAGGTCAGGCAAAAAAATAAATAAGTTTTTACTAGCTTTTCTAGTTTTTACAAGGGGAAAAACTGGGGAAAAAAGGCACACTGATCCCTAGAGAATGACAGAAAAGCTGACACCCACTCGCCTCCCAGAAATTACCTGATGTTACCCAGTACACGTGATGACAGGCTCAAGATTATACACCTTGCGAGGATATTTGGTGTCACCCAGCCTACAGCTCTACATATGTCTGTCAAAGAAGCACCGTGCACCAGTGCCAAGAAGGAGGCAACACTCTTTGTGGAATGAGCCCTCACTCCTCCTGGTACAGCAAGGTTATGGCATGCACCACCCAATAAGCCATCTTCTGTTTGGAGACAGCATTCCCCTACTGCTGTCCCCCAAAGAAGACAAAGAGATGCTCTGAGTTCCTGAAACTCCAGTGGCATTCCACTTACAAGCACGAAGCACAAACGGGACAAAGCAACGCAAGGGCCGGGTCTGCCTTCTCCAGGGGCAGCACTTGCAAGTTCACCACCTGATCCCGAAAGGGAGTGGTGGGAACCTTGGGCACATAACCTGGCCGGGGTTTCAAGGTAACATATGAGTCAGCCAGACCAAATTCAAGGCACGATTCGTTGTGTGCAGGTCCCCCCCATGCACTTTATGGAAGTGAGCACGACCAGGAGTGAAGTTTTGAAAGACAAATACTAAAGCTTAACTGTCAATCTGCTCAAAAAACAGTCCATCCATTGCATCATAGTGAGCTGAGATGGCAGCAAAGTAGACTTTTAAAGTAGAGAAGGACAGCCTCCACTCCATCTTGTCCTGTGGGTCTTCCTTGTAGATGGGATCCTAGCCTAAGTGATGACATCTATCATGGCCTGGGGAAGGTTTACAGCGTCCAGTCCAGATGTGCAGGTTCCATAGATGCCTCAACGCCTGTCCTAACGGAACTCCTGCCTGTAAGCTGTCTCATATATAGCAGGCAGAGCAGCAGATCTGGGAATTGGTCATAACCCACCGTTCTTCCTGGGTACAATGAAATAAGGACTGTAAAATCCCGATTTCATTTCAGTTAGAGGTACAGGCTCTATAACATCCTTCGCCAATAGGAGCGCAATCTCCCCACACAGGACTGAGACAGATACCAATCATCCAGCCTTGAGAGCTCAGGAAAAGGCAAGGAATTCACCTCCATCCCGATGCTCTTGGCAGCCCAGCCAGGAGCATGGCCATCAACTCAGACTCCAACCTTAGCGAGAGCCATGACTTTAGCAATGCCATGGGCATGCACTCATAGTGGCACAAGCCATCCACGTACGCTGTCTCAGCATGTTTACGGCCCAGGCATGTGAGACAGTGATCGTGTCATCGGAGGTAAGAAAACCCAGAAGTACACAGTCAGAAAGACATCTCAAGAGACACTCTCATCGACCGTCCAGCTGTAGAAAATTGATTTTTTAGACGGTTTGCCCAGGGAAAGGTCTGCGTCACACAGTGTGCAGACCAACAGCGGCTGATGAATTCGCAGCTGAAAATGACCTGCAGCTCAATGTTTCTTCTTCTTCTTTTTCACCGCTGCAGGCAATTGGCTCTGAGTACTGAGTACACTGGGTCTTGTCTTTGAGTTTTTGAGTTAGGTCATTATGTTTGGAATTGGACTATTTTACGTTGTCATTGTTCATATTAAATTGCACTTGGGCTTATCATCTTGTGTCATTGTGTTACAAGAGCAGACAGCTCCGGATGTTGTTTAAGTCTTAATGACCTGCAGCAGTTTGACTATCATTTCATAGTTCATTTATGTGAAATCATTACTGATCTTTTTCTCTACAAAGCCAAATGACCATACTAAGAAAAGTGGAAATCTCGACAATCCAGCCCACAACGTTGATGAACAGTTTTAACTGTTGATACATAATACCTTCGGTGCCTGGTTGTCTTTAGCCAAATATCACCATTTTATGAAACATAAAATATGAATACTGAAAAAAGCAAACATACAAACAAAATGTGTTTAACCTCAGGCTATCCAAGGCATTACATATGTGTTCACCAATGGATCATCTGCAGTGAATGGGTGCCATCAGAATAAGAGTTCAAATAGCTGATAAAAACTCAATTTAACATGTAACTCCAGGCTAACAATTAACATAATGTAAAGTCAAAAGTTGCATGTTTGTAAGAAACACATCCATCAATAAAGCCTTTTAACTGTAAACAGTCATGTCTGGAAAAAATAAAAGTCTTAACAGTTTGAATTTAAAGGAACACTCCACTTTTCTGGAAAATAGGCTCATTCTCTAACTTCCTCAGAGTTAAAAAGTTTATAAAGAGTTTTACAGTTTTGAATCCATTTAAGCCGATCTCCGGGACTGGCGATATCACTTTTATCATAGCTTAGCATAGATCATTAAATCAGATTAGACCGGAAGCATCTAGTTTAAAAACGACCAAAGAGTTTCAGTATTTTTCTTATTTAAAACTTAACTCTTCTGTAATTACATCATGTACTAAGCTCGACGGAAAATAAAAAGTTGCGTTTTCTAGGCTGATATGGCTAGGGACTATATTCTCATTCCGGCGTAATAATCAAGAAACCTTGCTGCCATACCATGGCCGCAGGGGGCGCAGTGATATCACACAGCACCTGAAAACAGCCAGACCTTCTTACTTGCACAGGGAGCATATGTTGCAAGCTGGGGACTGTTTTTCACAGGCGCTGCGTGATATCATTGCACCTGCTGCGGCCATGGTACGGCCAGAGTTCTTTGATTATTAAACTAGAATGAAAGTAGAATGAAAGGTCATTTTTAAATGAGATGCTTCTGGTCTAATCAGATTCAATGATGTATGCTAAGCTATGCTATCGCTAGATCCAAAGATTGGCTGAATGGATTGAATGGAGTGTTCCTTTAAGATGTGTTGATAAGACTTGTTTATTACAAACACACAGTTTTTCACTTCATTCACTGGAGTCATGTGGATTATTGTGATGTTTTTTATCAGCTGTTTGGACTCTGATTTTGACGGCACCCATTCTCTGCAAAGGATCTATTGATGAGATGCTAACACCATTACATCATTATATGATGATGCAAACTCATGTACGTCTTATGACCTGAGGGTAAGTAATTTTCAGTTTTGTTATTATTCTATCTAAAAGAGTTTTATTCTATTCTAAAAGAGTTGGCTAAAATGCCTCATTCAAACACACCCCCACATGTCTACATCACAATGTGGTAATATTTGCACAATGCAGCCCAGATGGTCACACAAAGAATGAAGGCATGGTTTCAGTAACGCAGTAGCATTGATGCAGCCATGTCAGGAGAAGTTGTGTATTTCTGTTAGAGAGCAAAAGCAGTTTATTTGGCTT
The DNA here is from genome assembly GCF_018831695.1 of Puntigrus tetrazona. NCBI lineage: Eukaryota > Metazoa > Chordata > Actinopteri > Cypriniformes > Cyprinidae > Puntigrus > Puntigrus tetrazona. The sequence continues at coordinate 12,054,541 of NC_056716.1, forward strand.
TCCGAAAGTAGATGCAGTTTGGAATCATTAAGAACAACCCAGATGTACGAATTTGTGCAACGCATTTTACGGATGAAAGTTTTGCGTAAAGGTGTAAAGGTGTAAAGGTGATTTAAAAAAAAAATGGGTCGAATCTGAATCAGTGGCTGTAAGTATGTTTGGTTAATAATTCAAGTGTAAAGTACCATGTCATGTATGTGCGTGAGAGAGAGACAGGGCCAAACCACAGTGGGGTAAAGCTTTCATTTGTGTACTGCAAATACACACGAGCACCATCACTGTGTCTGTCACACGACTCTGTTCCCCTTTTCAGGCTTGAACTGATGGTAAAACTACTAAGGACATTAATAACTGTCTTTACATTTAGCTCGCGCCAAGCACAATGCAATAGGTCAGCTTCCCAATCGGAGCCGACTGTGCTTGTAGGCTTCGTAGAAAACGATAATGTGTTTTTTTTTAAACATGTCAACATATTATATTACACCAAATACACAAAATAGAATTTTTGAAATAAAATCATATGACCTCTTTAACAAAACTGGAGTAGTGGCTGTTTGGATTATGCAAGGGAAACCATTATCTGGTACATAGAGCGGCAAACACAACTCTGCAAAGGTAGGCAGTTCAGTAACAACTTCTGTATTAAACTATTGTGCTGTTTTAGCATTCATGTGCATCAGTCAAGCATTTCACAAGCATTTCACGGGTCATGGATGTTCGATGTGTGTATATAATTATGGCGGTTGGCCAGCTGGCAAGCAGTTAATGGTGCTTCAACAACTCATGCGTCTGAACAACAACAACACTCACGCATACAGTTCCATGTACAGCACTAATGCAATATAAGTGCTAACAGATCTAAAACGTAACAATAATCAGACGTTGCTATAACAAATCCTGTACATATAGTGCATTTGCACAGTTCACAAGTGACTTCCCAGAAAATTCTAAGCAAACTGCGTGTATCACGGCACACGCTGAAGAGACAGCAAAAAAAAACAACAACAAAAAAAAAGATTTGAATAGAGAGAAACCTGTTGTTAGGAAAGCCTGTCAGGAATCAATTAGCTCCTCATCTCAGATGCTATGAATGGCAAGGTGCGAGGGAAATCGCTGTCTAATTCCCAGAGGTGCTCTGTCAGTTGATGGCCTATCAATTCTGCATCCACTCTTGTCCTCCGGTAAATGAGGTGTAGACGACTCAAACGGTGCCGGAGAAAAAATAAAACTCATTTAGCAAAACATCTGCTTGTCAGGTAAGAAATCATTTGACAGACAGTAAGTGGAACTCATCAATTAAAGGAATGAGTAGACACGAGCAGATAATATTTCCAGCATGCTGATTATTTATTAATGCATATGCGCGTGAATGTGTCTATTTAACAACATAGAAATAATGGGAAAAAAAAAAATTGTGCTTTGTGCGTAAGTAGAGAAATTTTATAATGTACACGATAGTGAACAGGAAGGCAGTGCAACTGAAAAAAAATGCACGCGCAAAATATTACTAATGTGAGAACTAAATGAAAGCAAACCATCCAGAAACTAGAAAAGTTTACTGAGCGGTTACCAATGGACAAGCTAAAAGATTCAGTTTTAGTTGAAACAGACTTAGAACTGACAAGAACCTCTGTTTTAGTAGTATTTCACTTTAAAAAATGAGTTGTCATCCAAATATTAATGTCCTGCAAACGTTTAGTAAGTTCGGGAGGGGGCTGAGAAACATTAGGTTTTGTAGAAATGTACGCTTGAGTGTCATCAAGTAAAAAGGAAAATGAATACCATAGGAATGAAAAATATAGCCAAGAGGTAGGATATAAATAATAAATAAAAGAGGGCCCAACACCAACCCCTGAGGAACACCACGAGTAACTGGGATAGGATCTGAACATATATTCTTAATCTGTACAAACCAAAGAAGAGCATTATCAACTGTTCCTTTAGATGCCAATCGATATATTCCAATAATATTGAATGACTAATAGTATCAAAGGCAGCACTGACATCTAAAAGAATAAGATTAGATAGAAGACCGGAATCAGGAGCTAGGAGAAGATTATTTACAACCTTAACAAGAGCGGTTTCTGTACTGTGTTTGGGCCTAAAGCCTGACTGAAAGTGTCCATATCTTATCTTAGTGTCCATGCCACATGAATCCCAGCAAACCTGTGTACAAAATGAACAAAGTTAATGAATTATAAAGTAAATCACAAACTATTAACCTATATTTGATTACATAAAACATGTCACCGTGGCAAAGCAAATTAAAATATTGCAAAGCCGATGACAACTTGACCACAACTACAATATAATGGTCAAATCAACAACATTAAACCAATTAAGTATCAGCCGGTTCAAATTATTCTAGCCTTTTAACTGGCCTCGCCGTTCGGTTTAATGGGTAAGGCTTGACTCACAGAGACCACAGCTGTCACTGACTATTAATCTGTCACACTGAGTGGGATGAAAAATAATAGCAGTGATTTCAAAATGTTGCCAGCCAGAGAGGTTAAAGGAACACAACACCATTTGAATGTCTGTCAGCTCTTTAATTAAATATTCTGTTTTGTACCATCCATAATTATTCTCTTACGGTATTTTAAAGGGGAAATATTAGACAGTCACAAGCTGGCACTGCTCAAGTAAAGCCATTATGGCTTACAAAACAATGTAATTGTTCATGACATCAGAAACAGAACAGTCCAGAGAACCGAGCTTTTAATAAATGCGCTACTGAAGGCGCTATTTTCTCATTTTAATGAAGTCTGTGCCACTAACAAAACCGCAGAAGCACATGAATGCTCATCTCCTTCTGCCGTATGAATCTGCATCTATTCACAATGATGTCATCGCCGCTGACGCCGAACAGAATGGTAGAGCAGCCTTTAGAAAAAGAAAAGGAAAAGCAAAGTAAAAACTTGATTGCCCTTTGGAATGAGTCAGCTGGCATATTAATTTTCTCCTGTAGCATAACATAGCTGTTTCAGGGGCAAGCGTAGCTTCATGAGTTGTTTCAAAGTGCTCAGAGAAGTATTTGGAGGCACGTTTGAAATGTATGAAGAAAAACATCAAGTAGTCCACTTTCAGGAGATAAAAAAATCTTGAGGAAAGATGCATTAAATAACTATTACAGTTCTTACAATACTGTTAATGTAATGTTCTCAACATTGAGAATAATAAATATATATATATATATATATATATATATATATATATATATATATATATGACAGAAGACTAAAGTAATGATTCTGAAAATATAGCTTGGCAATCGTAGGAGTGTGCTGCGTTTTAAAATATATTAAGATAGAAGAGAAAGAAAGAAAGAGAAAGAAAGAAAGTGTAGCTCAATCTAGAAGTGTATTTTACTTATAATACTTGTGCATTATTTGGGTGTATGCACTTTGGTTTAATTATTTTAATTAGGAAACTAATTCATTATTATTACAGTTGTTCTTTATTCTAAACGTTACTCTTAATTTATGCAACATTTATGAAATTACATTTGCTGTTGCAAATAACCAAGTTTATAGAAGGCGACTTCTTCTTAAAGGAATAGTTCACCCAAAAACAAACAAACAAAAGGTCATCATTTACTCAACCTCGTGTCGTTCCAAACCTGTATGAATTCCTTTACTGCGTTGAACACAAAATAACATTTTATTGAAGAATACGGGTAACAGATAGTTGCTGCCGCCCAGTGACTTCTAAAGTATGGGTAAAGTAAGAAATATTTAAACCGAACTACCCCTTTAAGACAAGAACATGAGAGTGTTTCATGTCACATTCCAAGACAGAAAAGTATAATCTAACGCAGACATTAAAGTAAGACATAATGAAATGACAGCGAGAAATTACTGTATTTTTATGTAGCTGCGAGCAGGTTAAATCTGGCATGAATTCAGAGGTCATGGGATATAATTCATGGGTGGGCCCTTCTCCCCCCTGTGCCTAATGAGTAGGTTACATCATAGAGGAGTTGTGTGGGCCCCCTTTATCAAAGGGTCCGATACAACGTTCCTAGCAAACCCACCGTCCATATAAAAACACACATTTCAGCATTTAATACAAAATGGAATTAGACACAGGGGTGTAGAAATGCATTTGAAAAGTTTAATAACCTGACACTTTGCTTTTACAGACATTGCAATAATACAGCCTTTGTGAATGGCACTTCGATTACAGTGGCTGTCAGCTGTCTGTCCGCATTCCCATTGGCTGTCGCCGCACTGCACCATCGCTTATTTGCATAAAGCTGAACTCTTCTCAACGTTCTCCGTTCCTCAAGTCACCTCGGATACTTTTTTTTTCTTTTTTTGCATGCGCTTTATCACTTTGTTGCTGCAAATTACCGTCATTTTGAGCACACCTTTAGGGTGATGTTTGGGTTGGAATACGCAGTAATACATTTGCATACAACACATAATGCTGTTGGCTACTTGCACGACTCAGATCGACTAAGCTCAATAATTTAACTGCATATCTTTTCTCCGCAATTCGTACAAAGAATGTTTTCGTGCTCCGTAATACAACTGTCAAATGAGAATGAGTCACACAGACTGTTGTCATTCAGCTCGTAAAGAGACCTAGAAGCTGAACAGCATGGAGTTTTTGCATAAGCTCGCGACTGAAAAAGAAGTGCGCGCCATAAGAAACAGCTAGGAGAAGTCGCTGAACCCCTAAACTCTGTTTATAGCTTTTTCAATTTCAGTCGCAAATTGGAATACATAAATAGTGTAATAATAGCCGCTATTACACTGGTGCAACTTAGTAATGAATACAGAAAATTGCCACTAATAGTGTGATCTATAGCTCATCGTACACACATTCAGCATTCTTGTGTAATTTACTTAATCACTGAGAAAAAGCTATTGGATCAATGAAAACGCAGACTATTTCTCTTCTGTGTTATGTGTAAGTACTTAAAGTCGCTTAAAATTACGTAAATGCATTATAGTTGAGGATTGAGTCAGATGAACGCAGTCGGTTTATATAACACTTATTTCCAATAGGCCTTTGATTGCGTTCCTACATGGCAGTTTGAAACTCATCTACAAAAAAACGTAATTTTTCACCGGATCAATTAGATTCCAGAAAGACCTTTTTCTGTTCTTGATAACATCTGCTTCATTAACCCACGGGTACTGTGATACGTCAGTGTAGTGAGTCATATAAGTTGCTTCTGCTCCGATGAATTTAATTCTGAGGGCCAGATCATTTACTTAATAGCTTGCACCAATTGCAAACCCTGTATTGGCATTAAAAACAACTGTCGGGATTTACTAAAGCACACAGCGAAACATTAGTGTTGAAAAGGTGTGTACACTTTTATTGAATATGCATAACTTATGGGAGGAGAGCATACTCTTGCTAAAGTTTGCGTTAATCGGTTTACTAGCATTGGCGCCGTTATTTTAACGCCCCAAAGCATGTTTTTACCCAGTTGTTAACAGATTATCATCGGCTCTGCTTGCCTGTGCTCATTCGCCCTCTCTTGGCAGAATGTGTAGGTCATTGTGGAAATTATTATATATGTGGTAGATCATCCACAGAAACTCCTACTCTTTTGGGCACTTTGTGGTGGGATCACGCTCTCACGATCACTGTTTAGTAATTTAGGCCTTAAATCGAAGAATTCAGGATACCATAGGACAAACTGTCACAGTTTTTACCTGCCTAAATATGTCCATTTCTGTACAGACACGAACATTTCCTCGCAAAAATGCATTTAATGATGTTCCGTCGTTTGTTAAATTGTGGCCATGCTGTGCTTAATTGTTCTCTCATTTTAATTTAGATGAATTGTGGCTATGTTAAATATAAAACAAGAAACCACATTTTGTTTTATCAAGTGCTATAAATTCGGCTGTGGGAATGAATCATTATTATTCAACTGGAACAAAAAAAATACAGAATGTGGTCACAATATCCCCATGTACAGAATAAACATTATTCATTAAGAGTAGAGAACAAAAATGATAATAGAATATCTGTTCAAAGTAAATTATATGCATTTATCTATTCATTCATAGGCGGGAAAGTTATTACAATTATACTCCCACTATTCACACACACACACACACACACACACACACACACACACACACACACACATATATATATATATATATATATATATTATATTTTATATATATATAGCAAATGCAACTAAAGCAGCAAATGCAACTAAAGCAGAAAACATGGGAGTTTAATGAATAGTGGGAGTATAATGATTAATTGTGATAAGTATAGTTTAGTGTTTCTCAATCGGTTTTAGTTCTCAGTTGGTTTTGTGCTCTAAAGTGAGCGAATCCAGCACTGGAAACTGCAGCATACTGGACCAAGACACCCAAAGATGCGGCACTTCCAACCGTGTAATTACATGGAAGCTCTTCTGCATATAGAGAAACAGAACCGACCCAATATTGAAATAGTGCACTTATATGCATATGGAATCAGTGAACTGACTTTGCGCAAAATGTAATACATTTAGAATGAATGTTGAAAAAAGAGTGGATAAAATGACAAAAATATGCATAGTATCGATTCTCTGCTTTTCTGAGCTGAGATAAGGAAAATGAGCTTTACTCTTTCCCTTAAGAGGATTGAGTAAAATCACCATCCTCTTTCCTTTTCTCCCAGATGTAAGTCCTATTATCGGACCGGTGTTTCCGTGCTTCCGTTCGTAGTCTTTGCTCCGTAAGCATGGTAGGCTGATTAGAGGTCTGCTTCTGAGGTAAAGCCTGTTTTATGCAGGAGTCTTGTAGTCTCTAGGGAATGTGCATGTCCAACAGAGACTTCAACATATAATCACAGATTTAAGTAAAAAAAAAAATGAAATTAAGAAATGGTATTAAAGGGATCATATCATGGATATGGTTGTCTTTTGAAATAAGAGCACATAGTGTGCCTCCAGTTATTGAAATGAGGCTGCAAATATATACAGTGAAAGTCCTTCAGTTTTTGAAAGTTTTTTGACTTAACTCTTTCCAACCGTTGATGAGATATCTCGTCAATTTGGTTACAACGAGTTTTACGTCAATCCCTGTTCTATGTGTATTACGGTAAAAAAAAAAAGCCTTAGCGTATGTCCTGAATGAGTTACGTGACTTCCCGGGTTTACCGCTCTTGAAAAATGGAAAGTTCAGAAACAATAAATCATAGATAGATCATGCATTAGATCGTGTTTTGACGGAATAGGCTAGTCAGTGACGGAGATGCCTTTACAGATGCAGAAACATCTCTCCCGGCAATATGAATATGTGTGTGTGTGTGTGTGTGTGCGCGATATTAATAGAGTATGTGTGTAAGTACATATGTCTGTATGTAGCCTAAATGTATGTGTGTGTGTGTTAATAAACATGTGAATTATAAATCTGAATGTATTTTGCTTGAAAATGCTGTACTTTTGATAAAAATGCACTACTTTCTCAGTTTTTAGCAGAAAATATTGTGAAGGCCGTCAAATTTAGGTTAAAATCATCAAAAATTGCAACTTAAAAAAAAAAGGAAAGCGTTAAGATGGGCTTTTTTTGCGCAGGAGGACCTAGCGACCCCTGCAGGATTTCAGTCCTTCACTATGTAGTGTTTTACCAATTGTTTTGTTGGTGACCACGGTCCCAACTATATTGAAATCATTGACAAGATCCTCCGGTGTAGTTCTGGGCTGATTCCTCACAGTTCTCATGATCACTGAGATCTTGCATGAAGCCCCAGACCAAGTAAAGCTGACGGTCAATTCGTGCTACTTCCATTTGCGAATAATCGCACCAACTGTTGTCACCGTCTCACCAAGCTGCTCAGCGATGGTCTTGTGGCCCATTCCGGCCTCGCGTAGGCAATCTTGTCCCTGACATACATTCTTCTATGGACACTTAACTTTTCTACTGGTAACAAATTGAGATTGGGAGCATGCTTCTTTTAAGAGAGTGTTCCTAAACTCTTTTCGTGACCTATATAAAAGACATCTGGGAGTCAGAATTCTTGCTGATTGATAGGGGATCAAATACTTATTTGACTTATTTGCAATAAATGTATAACTTTTGAAAGGCATTTTTCTTTTTATTTGTTTTTGTTGTTATTCTGTCTCTCACTGGTGAATTAAACCTACAGTATTATAGATCATTTCTTTGTCGGTACAGGAGATCTTTTTTTTCTCTCGCATATATATTTAATGAAATGATGTGTCGTTCATTGTTAGTTCTAACGCATTAACTTATGCTATCTATTAAAAACTTAATGCAAAGTATTATCAAAAAACTCCATATACTGTTAAAACCTGAAGCATTTTAGATGATAATAGCAGATAGGATTTGTTTTCCTCAAAACCAATAACGCCGTTGGAAGTCTATAAACGAACGTATATACGAAATGCAAATAGCTGTTTAAGAGCAACTCTCCATGAAACTTACATAAACAGTTGAAAGGCCTGCTACAATCACAAGTGCAATTTATTCCCATCGCAGTCATCTGTATTGACAGTGTTCATCTGGATACTGTTTGGCTATGATTAACTCTTCACCCATGCCAGCAAGCACCTGCCAGTGTTTATTGAGCCCTGCGCTACAAAAATGACAATGTTCTCGCCTGAAATGGCTTTTGAAAGCTTGCTTGATAGAGCCAAGATTTCCATTTTCTTGTTTCTGTCTCATTCTCGCTTTTTTTTTTTTGAAGACAAGAGCATCAAGATGTCATCTGTTCTGGCAGTCTAAGAGAGAACTAATGCTCTGCCCTGACCCTGAGAACAGTAGACGGAAACCCACTGTCATGCCAGCTCCAACAAAAAAACCAAAGTTAAAACAGGGGCTGAGGATTTTTCCTTTACGCCCGTATTGAAAGACTATTGTCTGAAGTATTAAGCAGATTCTTCTGAGGCAATTCAACCTCCTTTAGCAGAAAAAAGTAAGTGAGTTAACCTCATTCATAGCACCGCTACTCTTTTTTTTTTTATCCTGTGCTCTGGCTTCAGCTACAAGCAGTACTTCAGTTGGGTCCACTTAAATGCATTTTCATTGCATTGCAATTTATTTTTATCATTTTCAATCTTATCATTTTTAATCTTAGTATACTGTAGTATATAACAATCACTTTATGACGTATGTATATATAAGGTATTCCCATTATTTTGTTAAAAAAAAGAATGCCTCACTGTCAAAGTCTTCAATCAAGAGAAGATTTCACGAGAGCAAATACAGAGGGTTCACCACAAGGTGCGAACAAGGCCAGAAAAAAAAAACACCTAAAACCACCACTTTTAGAAAAGCATTCTTTGCATGGCTGAAATTAAGATCTGCCTGTACCAGAGTGAGGGGAAGAAAAAATATGCAGAAAGCTTGGAACATCTTATAATCCAAAGCATGCAGCACCGTCTGTGAAACATGGTGGAGCTGTGTGATGTATGACCATGGCTTCCAGTGGCACAGAGTTACTGGTGTTTATTGATAATGTGACGGAGGACTGAAGCAGACAGATGAATTTTGTCTGCGCTTCATAATCAAATCAAAATGACCCAAAACCTACAGCAAAAGTTGAAAAAGAAATAAAAGTGGAATTTTCTGCAACAGCTCATCGTTGAATTTAAATCAGGTTAATCTCCTGATCTCAACCCGTCTGAGCATGCATTTTACTTGCTGAACATAAAACTAAACAAAAGACCTGAAATCAGCTGCAAAAGGAGGAAACCCAGTCTGATTATTTATGTGTATTAAAAATAGTCATAATTCCTTATCATTTTATGTTATGGTTTTGTTCAACCTCTATTTTTAATTCTGCAATACAGAGCTATATAGTGTCTAAATATATGTGGACCGTATATATTACAAAAAGTGAATATAAAATATTTTAATTTCATTTAAAATAAAATTTATTACAGTGTCATACAATGGCCTAAAATAAACTATATAACACAATAATTTGAGAAACATCGCAGTACTTTGGTTACCACAAATCTGGTTACCGGCATTCTTCATTATTTTCTTTTATTTTACATAAAATAAAATAATTGATACAGGTTTGAGGTTGAGTAAAAGATTCTGTGTGTGTGTGTGTTTGTTTTATTCATTCATTTTATTTTATATTTTATTTTTACGATACGATACTTTAAATAAGAAACTAAAACTGCCAAAAAGTAAATGTCTTTATTAGCAAGTCACTAAGTCATTCGTTCGTTCAACTCTTTCAAATTGCTGATTCATTCAGAAATTACATAAATGATTCTCGTTTTGATTGGGCCAATGAATCATTGGCTCACACGATTAGTTCAAAATGCAGATTTATTCGAATAAAGCAGCATTGTGCATCTCTGTCTTTCAAAATAAAGTACAAAACTGACAATATAGTCTCAAATAACACAGCCTACTATTTACTGAACATATTGTTGGGGAAACTAACACCAACACCAACACCAACACTCCTGTGAAATTGCTCTTACTGCTTGTGTGATATTGCTTAGCATATAATATAAATATGTGTCAAAAAGGTGCCACTGACCTTTTAAAATGCGTAAATATAGGCAGATGTTGCTGGGTTTTTATTACGCTGTTTCAGTTACATATCGCGACGGTTCAGAATTCAAACATCCAGGGACTGTCGCTAAAAATGCTGATTGCTTGTAAATATGCCCTACACCAAATCCAACCCTGAAACTACATGATAGTGTTAATAAATGCAAAACTCATATGAACATGTGTTGATGCGACTGTGCTGTTTTAACTGCCTTTTTTGCAGATTTGAACTGTTTCACAAACCATAGTTACATGGGATTCAAACTTTTCAGCACTTAAGTGCAAGGCCGTATCACGTGTTCACATATAACGGTAATATTTGTGTTGAACTGTTCTGGGTGTTGTAAATACAACTTAACCACCGATTTTTAGTTTTGTCCTCTTTTGGATGCACAAACAAAGTAGTTTTACTTTCAGAACGTGGCACTGGCAACAACAACAGCGAGAAAAACGGTTCTGCCTTCTCTCTTTGCGTAAACATTTGGGCGGAGTCATGAAAATAAACCCACACTGTGATGTAGAAAAGTGGGGGGCGTGTTTAAACGAGCTGTTTCAAGGGGTGTGGACAAGTCATGACTTTCATAAAGAATATCTCTTCGTTTTTTAATCTTTGAAATCGCATCATACGACCCCTTTAAGGTTTACGTTATGACAGTTCAGTTCACTTCATCTTGGGAAGCAGGATAATACATAAACATTCCAGCTGATATCTTGGAAGTTCTTCATCTGTAGTGGTTAAATCAGCAGATTCAGAGTGCTGAGGAAAGGCAGACCTTAATCAATGTCATGCAGTAGCTGTCTTATCTGCAAAAGCAGATGCTTGTCATGTTATTTATAGATTTGCTTGCTTCTTTGCTTGTCACTTTAGTGTTCAAATACAACTGTTGTGGGCCAGGAGGAAATATCTTATTTCCTTAATAACTACACAAGGAGGGTTTTAAAACCAGGGTCGAGAGCTGATAACCTCCCGCCATGTCTAGAAGCCATTGTTCAAAGTCACAGCGAGTGGCACGGGCCGCTCAAACACCAGAAAACATTAAGAAACTTACTTACTCTGCATGGTGGAGGATGGTGATCTACACAATCAGGGGAACTGTTGACTAGGATTTTCAGAACGAGTCATAGTTCATCTTCTCACGTAATCTGATGTCTGAATTGCTGTTATCGCTGGAAACAGCTGTTGTTGGGGAAATCTGGGATGCTTAGGTGGACAGAATGCTTATTAATATGGAATAAAGTCTAGCACATTTGTGTCATTAGATCGCAGTGACACTGCTGCTCTGAGACAGACCCCTGCTGTAAGATATGTTGAAGAGCTCATTGAAATTCAGATGCCTGCCTCACATTCGCATTCAAAGATAAATCATTTCACTGACTCCTGAGACATGGGACAAAATGTCCTACAACATTACCTGGCATTAGGTATTAAAATAGAAACATTTTCACTTAATTCATCAGAGATGATCACTGGAATATTCTTAACACAGATGTATACCGTTGCAGTTTGGGTTTGTTATTTTGAAAATTATTTTGAACCATATGATCCGTTTCCAATAGAAGTAAAAAGGTTATTTATACCAAACAGTGTAATTTCATATCTTGTGTAATTGTGGCAATTTTTCTTAATTGTGACTTTATATCATGTAATGCAACTTTATATCTTCAGAATAGTTGTTTATAATAGTTTAAATGTTATTGTGACTATATCTCCCATTCTGCTTTTGTATCTTTCAGTGTGACTTTGTATGAAGTTGCAGTTATTCCTTGTAATCAGTTTGATTTACAAGGAAGCTATATCTTAGTTTTGTGATTCAGTTTCTATTTTGTGTCATGCAACGAAAGTTTATATCTCAAAACTGTAAAATTTTTCAAACTGTGCAATTTTCATTTTAATAAATCTTTATAGTGCAGTTTTATTTATACAGTTTATATCACAGTCTAACTTTTTGCTTTGCTGCTGCATACTATTTTTTATTATTATTATTATTATTATTTATTTTATTTTTTTAATAGGGACATTTTTAGAAAGCACAATGTGACACAATGAAATTCTAACTATACATCCTGGATTATGAATTTTATTTCACGTGAATTTGTATTTATTTTCTCGCTCTGTAACTTTGTTTCTTGTAATTGTGGTTATTTTTCATAATTACGGCGTTATAGAACTCGCATGCTGCTGTTGTGACCTCTCAATGCTCTGCATCTCAGAATGTGACCCTTTGCCTTGCGATTTTAATTTTAAATATCACATTTGTGATTTCGTCATGCTATGTCTTTGTTTCCTGCACTCTGACATCCGGACCGTTCTTATAATATCACAACTCCAGTTTTTGCAATTTTTATAGAACGCTAATTTGTATATCTGACTATGACTATTTTTGTTGTAATTAGGTTTATTTCTTGTAATTGCGACTTATTATAAGACTTTATAATTAATTTATAATAATGTTACTTTGTTTCTCGTGATTGTTAAACTGTATCTTTGCGACTGTGACTTTCAGATCAAACCTATTTTGTGAAAAAGCTCCTTGTACACTCTCATTCAAACGGGAGGAAAAGTAAGGCCCTTATTTAGTTTACACGTTTTTGCACACATTTTCCACGCTCATGAAATGCGACTGAAACACGAGAACAAGCCGTGGACGGCACACATCAATATTAATTACGAACCTCGGTCGTGATCAAGGAAATCACTTCAGCGTTAATTCTTCAGCGCTGTGTATCAGTCATTTACCTCACAAAGGCTCTAAAGATCAATGGCGGGTGTCCAGGAGAGAATGGTGACAGTGATGTGACATGCCCACAGTATTTTAACAGATACTCTTTTCCTGCTGGAGGCTCTTGCCTAATAGAGGAACAAAAGCAGAAGATAAGAGCGCCACATAAATCATGTCGTCTCCCTCAAACCAATGCAGTGTCCTCAGGAACAGGGCTGGAACTGAAACAGATTACCACTATCAAAACCTGTGATGAAAACAATTAACACCTGAGGCTTCTGACAGACTCGGCTCTGTGATCGAGACAATGTTGTTTCAGTTAGGTAATGAATTTAACTCATTGCCGTCAAAGCTCTCGATTTCTCACTTAGCTGTTATATCAAGTATTGCCTGCTGGCAATTTCAAACTGTGTTGCTAAATAGTTTCTTGATTGGCTCGCCGGTTTGCTAAAGAATAAGGAAGCGATCGCAAAAAGTCAATTATACAATTATTTCGCACCAGTGTCCGCAAAAATATTTCTATCTACAAACGGCTTTGACAGACTGCCGCTGGAAGCGCACCGTATTAAAAAACACACAAATGTAATTAACTCCTGGCCAGCTCAATTTGACCGTTTATGAATGTTGCAGAGCCCAGACCGTTCCCTCCACACGTCTGTTCATAGCTAGGAAGCATGTGGCACCCTCTCGGTCACTTTCTCTCTCCATTTGCACCGGGTCTGTTGAACTGTCATTGAACTGGGAGTCCGTCTATTTGCTCACTGCAGAAGCAATTTTGCTCCATGCACTTTCATGCCAAGAACACATACTCTGTGACATCTAATAGGCTTCTCCTGAGGTTTGAAACAGCAGAGAGAGACACACTTCAAAGATAACTCTGAATCTCAGCTAGCTAGCTGTAAATAAATGTTGTCCGGATGATTGGTTCCAACTCAGTCAAACCTGGCTTCAGTCGCTGCTTAAATTTACTGGTATTAAAGCATTATTTATGGAATTATTTACGGATGTTTTTGCTCAATTTGATCACTTTGGCTTCATTTTTATCACGATTATTTGTTTTACTCATTGTTTTTTGTTTTGTGGAAATATACTTTTACATTTATTTTTTAAAATATACTGAAAGTCTTAAATTCCATATGTCATATTTGTTTAATATTAAACCAATTTTACTCTGATTTTACATGTTTATATGCATCTTCTTTGTCAACAATAAAAAAATACAAATTAATGAAACGAAAAATGAAATGAAATTAATTAATATGTACACTTAAAAAACAATCAAATAAATAAGTGAAATAATTAATAAATAAATTATAGTCTTCAAGAAAATCTTTGTTCCAGCAAAATCGTAGTACTTGACAATAAAATAGAATTCAAGGCTACATTACATTCTATTATTTCAGATTGTCATATTTAGTGTATATCTGTCTATACCTTTTTTTTTTTTACTTCCCAATGAATTTTCAGAAATGCTGTTGACAAAAAAATATATATAAAAATATAATCTTTAGTCTCTCTCTCTCATATATAAGCACATATATATATATATATATATATATATATATATATATATATATATATAGAGAGAGAGAGAGAGAGAGAGAGAGAGAGAGACTAAATAACATATATTTTTATTATATTTTAGTCTTTCTAAACCACTTTTAGAATGTTTTTTTCTTATTCAACCCTCCTATTTACATATATTTATCTCTACAGGGTGAGTGAATCAAACTTACTATTTTATGCACGAATGACATACACTGTGGCATTATCTCCCATAATGTTTCGCACCACAGGGTTTTATGCATTGTCAGCCAAGGCTCGCTCAAGCAACATTGGGACACTTGAGCTTTGTATAGAGTGTTTCATTTCACAGCAGGACCCTCTGTGTTAATTCCTAACATCACTACGGTCGACACATTGTCTGTAATCACAGGGTGGACAAAGTGCACTGTTGTGGGGTTCAAGGCTTTGGTGCTCTTTTTTGGGTAATTTTTAGGTTTCTTTTTCTTCCTACTCTTAGAAAGCTTTTACTTGGAGAGGTCTGTGAAGTTGAAGGACTGATACGGGCTGAAGAGAAATGGCCGGGGGCACAACGGGCGCGTGGCGTATCTGTAAATCTTTAATTTGAGGCTGAAGCTTCAAAGCACTCACTGCGAGGAATGTGTGCGCTGTAAAGTAGACTAACCGGGTGGCCAGTGGCATATAGCTGCTCCTGTCTGCTGTATACGCTATTTGAAAATGGCAGGATTGATGGTCTGTCAGTAGGTCTGAATGATACGCTCTTGTGTACAAGTGCTCTATAGGTGACACAGTCTGAAATATCTTGGCGTGTCAGAGTGAGAAAGAGAGGATGAGGTGATCGAAAGATGTTTTAGCTTTCTGGTCATCCACAAACTACATGAGATGACAAAGTGCATGGTTTCAGAGCAACTTGTAAAAGAAAATAAGCTTAATTGTATTAAATGTGCATTTCTGGTGCACTTTTATTTATTTGTAAATCATGTGTTTGCAGTTTTATATATATATATATATATATATATATATATATATATATATATATATATATATATATATATATATATATATATATATATATATATACATCAAAAAAAAAAAGTGGATGCTTCTTATTTTCCAATGTGCTGCTTTCTCTCCACTAAAGATTTTAAAGAACATAAACCCTACGATATCAAATCCACCGCTGACACAGAATCACATCTGGACATTTTCATGCCGATGGTGTGAGTTATCACTTTGAACATCCACATCAACAACTGTGATTAGTGTTAACAACACAGGTCTCCAGGGATGTTTGGAGCATTAACAAACCAGCCTTCTTTAATCTGAGCATTACATGTGCTCTGTGTTCTGCTGCTCCTGATGGAGCCCTGGTCTTCCTCTGCAGCCATTTGTGCTCATCAGATTATCAGTGTGTTCATCTTTGATAGCGCCCGCTTTAATGGACCAGCAAGGTCAGAGGGAGGTAATACATTTTGGAGCAATAAATCTAAAGACTGTAAGGCAGTTTGCATAACAGTATTAACATAAGCCGGGCAGCCTCTCAGTGATTACAAGGGCAAAATATGATAATATATGCAGTATATATGTAGAATTTGCCATTATATGTAAACACTTTTAACATATAATTGTGTAGGACTTACTTGAAGCAATTTCACCCAGAAATTGCTAGTGAATGCGATGAAGATGTTCGCGCATTATAATGTGCTCACTTTTTTTTAACACACATGGAAAGGGATGAGCTTTATCCCACAGCCGATTCCCTCATGGCTCATTTATCCATGTCCAGCCTCGTTCTGAAATTCACCATATGGGATGATTTAAGAATGTCTCTTGAGCTAACATTGTCAGACTTCTAAAGACTTCTGTTAAACTCTTATCTGAATTAGTATTATATAATTATTACTATTAATAGTATTCAAACCTTTCCAATTAGCATATGTATTATTCTAATAAAAGTGGTCTAAAATAGGCTCCAGCCCACTGCAATCCAGGAATGAATGGGTTTCGAAAAGAAAGACGGATAATCAGTGCTTTTCCAGGGTAGTTGCAATTCTGCAACACGATATAAAATATCAGTATATAAAATACAGTTGAAACAAGTAATTCCTCTTCAACATAATGGTGATGGATAACACGGCTGACGCATAAATTATGAAAGTAGTAGCCAATGAATGGTGACAGGATGTTAACGATGCATCCTTTTAAAATGAGTCAAATAAAAGTTCAGCCTAAGGGTAAAGTGCGGGTTGGATTGTAAATCGGTCATTCTGGGGTTTGACCATTCTAGTTTTATAAAGATGTCTGAGCAAACAGGTTTCACATAGAATTACTGGTCTCGCATAAGGGCTCTTGCTTGTCTATCAGTCATTTCAGAGCTTTTTTTCCCCTTCATTTTCATTAATATTCATGCGTACAGCAGGATGTCGGAGTGTTTGTGAGCTACAGAGACAGATTGGGCTTTACAAGAACAAAGCCAAAATTAATTAATCGGAGGTACTAATTTTGAACTGAACAAAATATAAACCCGGACCAAACACAAAAACATGTGCCACATAGTATCCATGCACTGTGTTTTAATTTTAGGAACGAATACCCTATTTTTAATTGGTGTGCTGACACGTAGTTGGGTGGTCCTATTGTTCGCTGTGATTGCATGAATCTCCAAAGACGTGTTTAAGGGCCATGCAGAACTGTGCTTTGGTGCTCATCTTTGAAGCTTGTCATTTTTAACAAAATTAGGCCAAAGCGAAGTTCGGTTTCTGAAAAGTGTTTGCTTTATTTTGACCTTCATACTATGGTTACAACTGCAAATATACTAAATCAGAGTAGACTGCTAGGTTTAGGATTCAAGAAGAAGTTAGTCAGTGTGCTGTATGTTGTGGACCCATCAAAATTAAAGTGTTAGAAGTTAGAACATCCACTATTAAAATCGAGCAAATAAAAAAAAATTGAAAGCGAGATTGTGGCATCTAAGGGTCAGATTGATAGATAGTTAGGCAAAAACAAAAGGAAAACGTTTGTAACTTCAATTTCGAAATGACAGACAATAAACAGAAATGGTCATTTGCAAGAGCGGCGTCACAACGCATATCAAGAGCTCCCTTATTGGTTCTGCTTTCAATACTTGAGAGTATCTAACATTCTTAGATAATTTTAGTACATGAACATTATCTCATTTTGTCTCCCAACAGATTAATCTGAAATTAGTTTATTACGTATGTTCGCTATTCTCAATTCAGAAGACCGCACACACAGCCTGAGTCTTTGAATGTTTGTCATACTCGCTCCTCTTGTTTCTTGTTTATACTCGCGCTTGCGATCTTTACAAATGTGTCTGTTAATATGGATGAGGCTTGACGCTTTTGAGTGACCTGTGTCAGCTCGCCTCTGACTCAGTTTTTAAAACAAATGAAAATTTTGTCTTTTAAATCGCAAATCAAATCACATCATTTGTAAAAAAACAGACCAGTGAATTGCCAAAAGCATAGTCGAAGAATCTTCAGCAGCAAGTTTTTTCTTCTCTCCTTCTTCTCCAACGCTGAGAAGCGATTGGCTCCAGATCAAAAATCTGAATGCGTGGTTGCACGCTGCCATCGTATATACCCATATGTACGGGGAGTGGCTTTGGCATGCAAATTCCATTCTTTTTTCTCTAAAGCTCAGGGGATTGGGTTCCCAGGTGGGGACCCCATGAAATCAGTCAATGACGTAACCTCTTGGTGATTGAAAGGGAACCAGCTTTGCCTAAAAACATGTTAAAACAGATATGACAAATGTATTTTCAGAATGGTTGGCTTCACTGAAGTCAGAGCTGTTGGTGATGCGAAAAACTAATTAACCAGACTCAAAGGTCTTCTCCTCAATGTCTTCCTCCAATAAATTAAATAAAATAAAATCAGCAGTAGCTCTCAAGCCCAGTCCCCAAGTTGTAATTGCGAGTTTTACGGGGACATGAACGCTTTTCCCAAGTAAATCTCGTATTTACAGGAATATGCCGTGAATGCACCTCAAGTCTTAGGGCCAGATAAACTAAACAGGGCAAATTAGTGTTAGAGAACAATTATTTAAGTGCCGATAAGGAAAATTCAGTTTTACTAACAATACACGCATTAAAGAACACATATGCAGACAGGTCATTTCAATACATGACCAGCACAATCTACCAAGAGCAGGAAAAATTAATGCCTGCTTTAAAACATACTCCTTGGGCGTTAAATAATGCAGTAATTTGACAGGCGCAAACATTAGAAAACTCCGTTGCATGATGCATTTTAATACTTTCTTCCCGTAAATTTTGTGTCTGAAATGGAAACTCCTACAAGTGCGTATTCAATAGGATCAGACGCAAAAATAACAGTGTCCATGCCAATGCTAATTCTTTACTGAGCATTTAGTAAATCCTGACAGCAATATTTTAACACAAAAGTTTTTTCACAGTTAAGCTGTTAGCATATCTGGCCTGTAATTTGTGGCCAAATGCCCAGGGCTCTTTACAAATAAACTTCACTGCCTTACCTTGTCTAACATGCACAAACTGTTAATGTTGAATGTGATTGGCAAGACAACTAAACCTGTGATGTCACAAGTTCAAATGTACATACATTACTAGTTTTACAATCTTAAATTGAATTAAACTGGAACATTTTGTGCGTTGGGGGGGCCTGGGGACCCTAGTTTTTAACTCACACTTTGCTTTCTGAGAGCCCTCATGTTAAGGGCCCAGTTTTTGAAGTATGCGCTTCGGGGCCTGGGTGCCCTAGGTCGGCATGTGCTAGAGGGCCCTAACGCTTTATGCACCCACATGCCTGAAGGGCCATGGAGCTCAGCTTTCTCTGACAAACTCAGGCTTTTGAGGGCACTAGCAATTCAAAGCTCAGGGCATCCAGTAACGAAGAAAGATAACCAGGAAAACTTAAACAAATTGAACCTTTAGTGTCGATTAATTTTAGCATGTATCAGATATGAAAGTATTGGTGTCCAGAAAATCAATTCTGGGCCTAAATAAACAGGCCAGTTCCGTTGATTTGAATATGCCTATTTGTATATAACAAAACTGAATTAAATAGTTTAATTCAGTGTGTTAAGATACCGTTCCTTTGTGAAATTTGCTAGCAATTTCTGAGTGAAAATTGTTCTGAAGTAATCCTACACCTTTCTCTTTTTTCATCGTATGGGTATGAAAATAGAAATTAGGCAACTCTTGCATAATCTTTGCATTTATTTTGAATGTAGTTACGTGTCAAACATTATTATACTTTTAACTGAGCTCTCAAAGCTTCTGTCAGTGGGTCTGCATTGGCTGACAAAGCGGGGCTGATGTGCTGTCTGTTGTCTCACCTGTAATCACAGGAGACTGTCAAAGCATTGACCTGACGGTTGCGTGAGTTTCCCCCCTACAGAGTCTCAACGACGGGGAGCTGCAGCACTGATAAACACCCAATGAAGTGATATCACGGCCGGAAAGGCAAATGCATCCCAGATGGTGGGTGGTTGAGCGGGCAGATGGCGCTGACTTCGCCTTACAGTCATGGCTAAATAGTCAGACCAACGCTGAATATGGTTTTTGTGTACTTGTACACACATTCAAGTTTAATTAATAAGCAGTTGGCATGTTTCCTTAATACTGTTGTCTTAATATTGGTAAGCTTCAGTGGGATCCAGTGAGAATTGTACAATGGTGCGCATTACATCTTCAGTGTGACGTCTAAGTTTGTTTTTCTTTTCCTAAAAGTCAACAACAAAAATGTACATGTAAGAGCCTGCTGCCATCAAACTAGTTATTTTTGAAGAAAATTACTGTGATCATCAGTTGCACAACAACTGAACAAGTCATCTATACGCGTCTTGCCTGCTGTTTGTTAAAACATAAAATAATGCATGTTCCACAGAAAGAAGAAATAAAAACATAGTCTTCAGAATGTTGATATCAACTGTTGGTGCACTGTTATGACAGCAGAAAAAGAAAGAATGGCACTTAAATCTGCAGACTGGTAACATGTGAGATGCTGTCTTTTTTAATGAGTCATTCAAGATGCTCGTAATAGTTAATTGTGTGTGAATCAGATGGTGGCGCTTTGTAAATGCAAGTTGTTCTCACTATATATATATATATATATATATATATATATATATATATATATTATATATATATATATATATATATATATATATATTAGTATTCTATAAGCAATTTAAAAAATATGTTGTAGATTTTGTGTATTTTTTCTGAGATTCACCAATCCTCCAGTTTTTAAATGTGATCCAACTCTGTTTTATTTTCCACAAGTCTTTTGTAAAGCACAAACTACTTCATAGTGCTGAACTTATTATAAAACATGAGTTTTGTGTATTTATTGCCATTCCAGCTCAAGGTCAATAGAGGACGTTTTAATAGACCAACAAAACTAATACACATATGAAAAGCTAATCACAGAGAGAGACACAGAGAGACACAGAAGAGAGAGAGAGACACAGAGAGAGAGAGACACAGAGAGAGAGAGAGAGAGAGAGAGAGAAGAGAGAGAGAGAGAGAGAGAGAGAGAGAGAGAGAGAGAGAGAGAGAGAGAGACAGAGAGACAGAGGAGAGAGAGACACAGAGAGACACAGAGAGAGAGAGAGACAGAGAGAGAGAGAGGAGAGAGAGAGAGAGAGAGAGAGAGAGACAGAGACAGAGAGAGAGAGACAGAGAGACAGAGGAGAGAGACACAGAGAGACACAGAGAGAGAGAGAGAGACAGAGAGAGAGAGAGAGAGAGAGAGAGAGAGAGAGAGAGAGAGAGAGAGAGAGACAGAGGAGAGAGAGAGAGAGAGAGAGACAGAGAGAGACACAGAGAGAGAGAGAGAGAGAGAGAGAGAGAGAGAGAGAGAGAGAGAGAGAGAGACACAGAGAGAGAGAGATTTCTAATGTTAAAAAAGGCATAACTCTCCACTTAGGTATGTCAGTTTTACTTATTGCAAAGTCTTTTTTCCCCCTACAGTGTAGTCTAGTTCAGCTTCAGTCTTACTGTGAAGCAATAATGAGGGAATATGTTCGATGCATTATTTCTAAACACCAACAGCAGCAGAAGAAGATACTATTGACAGTTTGTCCAGCACATTTTAGCATTGACCGTTTTGTGAACTTGTTATGATGTGATGCAGATGCAAAGAGGCTGTTGTTAAAGGATGGGCTGTGTTGTTACGTGCTAAGATGATGTTTACATGGTCTTAAAAGCCTTAAAGGAGGGAAAAACAGCCTTTTCAATTCTACGGGGTCAAAACAACGTGATCTCACTAATAAAATTTGTTTCTGCCACATGTAAATGTACTTTTGAGCAAGCTGTAAAACATGTCATACTGATGTATTAACACAGGGCTTTCAACTCTCACGTTCTCGCACCACATGCTCATTTTCTTACGCGTGAAAACCCCCAGCTGAGCCAAGAGTGAATTGATAATATGCTGATAGGCAAGATATATCAAACATCACCGTTCAGCAGTGAGATATTCAAACCAAAAGTGGAGACGTACAACTGACAACATCTAAAAAGTCACACATTTATGTATAAATAACTTTGCACACATTTAAGAATCCTTATTTATGAAAACTGTATTAACAGTTGACGCTATTATATTCTGCATAAACGTTCCTTGGGGCGCTTTTTAAAGTACATTTCACTGTAGTTTACAAAAAAATTAACACTAGAGGCAGTACAACTCTGACACCTCTGACTCCTTTTCACTTTTGAGTGAAATAAAACGATATGGTTCAGATCTGTGTAAAAGGAAGTTGAAATGCAAAAAAGGTACGTACCAGGTTGACTGTATTTATGATCAGTGAGATTGTTTTTGACAGCATTTGCTTAATATATTTGACTTATTTACTTAATAACATATTCTACATCATTTAAAAGTAACCAAAACAGAATTCAGAACGCATGTAATTGTTTTGTGAGAAACATACATTTAAAACTTTATTCAACGATCTTGTACTTTTACTGCTTTTTAGTAACGACATCCATAAGAACGGTCCCATGGCAACGACATAATATCACGATCCCATGAATTAATATCTCGTGGCTAC
This sequence comes from Puntigrus tetrazona, assembly GCF_018831695.1. NCBI lineage: Eukaryota > Metazoa > Chordata > Actinopteri > Cypriniformes > Cyprinidae > Puntigrus > Puntigrus tetrazona. The sequence goes on from NC_056716.1 coordinate 12,077,348, forward strand.
TCTATATCATCACTTTCCCATGAGTTAATATTTTGCGGCCACAACAAAACTAAGTGAATCAAAGATATATTAACATATGTAAATGTTTTCTGTGTATGTAAGCAGAAATCCTTTCTGTCTGTAGGAAGGAATGCATCAAAAATATCTTGTACAGGTTTGGAACGACATGAGGGTAATGACTTTTTCGTAAACTAACCCTTTAAGGGATCAAAAAATTAACTCTAAAATGGTCGAAAAATTCAACTATTGACACATAATTACTAAAAACGTAAAATACCTGTAAATGATTCATAATAATACCGATGCATAAACAGTGAGACGGGGCCGGTTAAAAAGGCATGTTAATCTGACCTTAAAATATTCTTAAAACATTTAGCCTAATATTATTTGTAAATAACCTTTTATTAATAGCGCTGTGATAGTGCTTTCTCATTTGAAACACGAGAGATGTAGGAACAAGCTCTACTCAGTGACAGGCATGTTTCCCCCGGTTTGGACTTCTGATCCTGCGTATCATATTGTTTGTATTGAATGTCAATTACAAATGCAGTCATTCGTATTGGATTTCAACTGCTGCCCAAGCTGCGTATCTACAACGCGACATTGTTGGTCATGATAAACACGTCCTAACACTGTTGCTGTGTCCCAGAGAAATCAATTTAACGGTGACATCCAAAGTGGAAACACATTCTTTTATTCTCTAACTTCCTGGAAATCGCTCAGATCCTGACACAGTCCAGATACACCATACATCATTCTGCTCTTGGGACGCGCGGAATGACTCGAAGCACTGCGTGTGAAGTCTGCAGCGTTATCCTTACAGTGCTTTTAGGTTGTTTGTTGGATCAAGCATTCGTTGCACTCTAAATATAAACAGGATAGTGCAAAAAGCATTGTATGATCGATATCCTTTGCAAAAACAGATCTCTAATCCCATTTTTTGTATTTGAAATGGCATTCTTTTGAATACTCAGTGACCATTAAAAATGTATGTTCTATATAGTGACCTTATAGCAACTCCACTCCCATGGCATCTTGGTATAGAGTGTCCATTGGATACACAGGAGTAGCAAGTCATCAGTTTTCAAATTCGAACATGCTGGTCTTTTCATATGCCGCATATAGTGGGGAAGTATACTTACTCCATAATCATTTAATCAGACATTAGTTGGCTAATATCCAATACCGTGGTCATTAGTGTTGATTCTAATAAATGAGGTTCATCAGAGTGTAAAGCTTCTGTAATTCTGACACATATACATCGGTGCACACGATATTGACAAGGTGGCCCATTCAGTGCCCATTAAATGATTGAAGAGACTCAAATGTGCACGTGATCCCATTCTGCTGCTGAAAATCGTTCACTGCGCAGCTGTGATTGCTGAGACAAACTGTAATAAATATTGCGTATTTGTGATTGTTTTCCATCTCCCATGGGCTCGATGTTTGGAGACGTGTGCGCATACATCCTCACGCAGCTACACAATGGATGGCTAGATTCTGTGTTTGTGTGCGTCTAAACTAGCACATTTGTATTTGCGGCAAGGAAAATGGGAGGAGAAAGGAGCGTCTGTTTACTGAAGAAACAAACAGTAAAGGGTTGAACTCTCATGCAATGGGTAAACTTTACGAGTCATGTTTGTTTCATGCAATTTTTCATATTCCTTTTTTAAGGTTTGTCTGTTTCTGTTTGGACAGAGCACACAGATCAAGCGTTGCTCGTTTTGCGGCTCTCACTTTCTTCCACGGGCAAAAACACCTCCATGCATCAAACGCCAGATCCTACAAACTAAACGGTGTTGTTCCATCAACACTTCAGAATGGATGTTTTGATGAATAAAATCATTCATTCCAATTTGTAAATTGTTGAGAGAAAGTCCCACCCACGGTGCATGGGAAACTGTATTATGTGCGTGCATTTCATTTAAATACGGCGTTCAATAACGTCACATGAAAACGGCATCTGTTACTAGAGCTATTTCATTTCAAGATTATTGTGACTGTGGAAGCAGGGCTGGGTGCTACGATGATATATATGCTGTGTGGTGGTAGAATTGTGTCAGGCGGTAGATATTTTGCCCCATCATTTATACTGCTGTAGATAAATTTGTGCGGCTATCAGTGGACGAGAAACCTTCACGTTATTTACACACGATAGTGACAGAGAAACAATGAATGATACGAAAATGAAGAGCTGGATGGGTCCCAAACAGGTCAAGATGAAAGAGAACTTGTTATTAAAAGGTGTCACACCATGCTGCATTCATTTATAATTCACTGCACGTGTAGTGTATCTGCATGTGGCTTCACATGTTACGTGAGAATGTAGTCTTTACTAAGTATTTCTGGGTTGTGATTATTTTTACAAACAATAAATGCACATTTTGCCAGCCGCTATGTGGTTTGGATGGCTTTACAGACGTGACTTTGGGCATTTTTTAGAGTAGTAGTAGATTAGTAGTTTAACTGTGGTCCTGATAACACGATAAAATGTAAACCTTTTCTGTTAAACTTCCACAACTGCTGTTTTGACCACACTCTACATCTGAGGTGTCGCGATACACCGCTATGGACGATAACCGTAATATTCAAATCATGAAATATCGAGATCGTGTTAATAAGGTGTGACGATATAATTAACAGGACTCTTATGGTAACGCGACGCGCAAATTATCCAGCGCTAGTGTCTGGTTGATCTCCCAGGTGGCAGCATCGCACCTTAATGCTGACAAGAAGAAGACGCAACGTGCAATCAAGAATCAGTCGTCCGAGACGAGAGTGAGAGGTTTTGTCTGCATTTTTGGCTTACGAAAAAACAGCTCCTTAGGCCGGCAGTTCTCAATCCACGTCCTTGCCATTTCGGTGCCGTGCCTGAATGACAAACCTAGCAAATCTTTGTAGCATCGCGAGCGTTATTTGTTTAACTACTTCTCTAGATAATGACTTTTTCTGCGTGAGAGCGCCCTCTGGCATCCTGTATGAATGAAGCTAACATCATGCGTTTATAGTGCTAATGGCCAATCCGTCCTTTAATCCCATCCTTTAATCCCTCATCTACGTTGGCGCCGATGCAATCATAGATTAAAAACCTTAAAATAAGGGTAAGTACGTTAACAGGTTAAAATATCAGTTTTGATGTTAATATTTATTCATCATACCGTTGATCTTGACTGTATTTTCTCTCTTGTAATTTCATAGACAGCTTCAAAGAAGATTGAGAAACCCAGAGTGCCTGCAATACATGTTTATCTGTCTCCTTACGTTCGTTGCATTGGTCAAAAGAAAAAAAACTAAATAAAGTAAAAATAATTTGATTGCTAAAGTTTGTCCCCCAGAGGTTTCTGTAGATATAGCGATATATTGATATCGCGTATTCTTTTGGCCACAATAACCATGGTGTGAAAAATCTAATATCGCGACAGCCCTACTCTACATTGTCTTTATGAACTGTGCAGTTTTTCTTCTTTCCTCACATTTAAATTTTTCAAACAAAATAAAAAGGCAACTGCGACCCAAAACAGTTACAAACATTCTTCAAAACATCTAAACTACTCGAGGGTAAGTAAATGATGACCGAATTTTCATTTTCGGGTGAACTATTCATTTAGTTATTTTTGTTTTAGTACCCATCCACTTACAGACAGGACCAGTTAGTAAGCGTGTGTCAAAGGCATGAGGCAAGAGGTCCCTCCAAATACTCAGGTCTTGTACATACATACTCTGGCATTTATCTGACCTTGGCCACTGGCATTGATATAAAAATATATATTACATGATATTTACATAGGACATCACATAAAAATGCTATTAATATATTAAGGTTTAGCTCTCTCTCTCTTTTCATCTTCTAGTGCTCTTATTGTGGTCTCCTTTCAGACCAGGATGTGCATTTTCTTGCGAGATCTGGCAACCGCGATTTGATCGATTTCTCTGAGAAGTTACTCTTCACGTGAAGTAAACGGATGTGATGCTGTAGCTCTGTAAAGGATGTCGGTAACTTCCAAACCGCCGTCTAATGCCCTGTCTGGTTTACAGAGGAACTCACGAGAGGGTGACCAGCAGAGGGAAGTGTTTTACTATTTCCACCTCCTCAATCACCCCATAATTCTGTCATACTGACTGTCCGACTTGACATAGATTTATGGAATATGAATCTTACGACTGTTAATAAATGATAAAGCTAGATTAAATTTTAATTGACGCGGGGAGTGAAGCAAAGGGCTGACTTCAAACGTCAGCGTTATGACCGCAAAGTTTCTTAAAGTTGACGAGTCTTGACTGTTACCGTTTGGCTAAATTAAAGGCAGAATTAAATAGGCAGTCGGCGGATAAAACGAGTTCTTCTTAACCACATTTTACCTCACAAATGATCATTTCCTGTTGAAATCTTCCTATTTATCATGCAGAAGATCTCTTTACGCATATATTTTTAAGCATGTCTGCGAATTTAATCCTCCCCTCAGAGTTAACTTTGCGCAATGGCGACTAGCCCACATCAGTGTTGCCAGATCTCAATCTGTAAAACATACAGTAACCCCCCATACCCCCATCTACTTTTCTCTCTCCGATATTATGGATCATTGTAAGTAGCTTTATTTATTTTATTTAATGTATTGTATTGCAGAAAATAATTAATGCATTTGTAAGAGAGTGAGACTGGACGAGAGGGACGTCCATCACGTTGCTGCTACGCACAGCTGCGCTTATGCCCTGGCAAGTTGCGTTGAAGGAAGTCACGCTGAATATGAATGATTTCCAGTAAATTGCTTGGGTTCTTCTAGTCCCCGTCAGTGCGAACACGCTTAAAACGTGTCAACGGTGGAAACGAACTTGCTTAATTAACACATTGCATTCAGTGTGCGTAAAAAAAAAAAAAAAGTCAGCGGGTATATTTGACTGCCGTTATTTGTGTACCGGCAAAACTTCAGAAACCCGCTTGTGTTGTGGAGATAATCCACAAATGCTTGTAGACCACCGCTGCTGACACTAAAACAAGCACAGGGACGCTTATTATACACGGACATGGCAACAATGGACTAAATCCTCCTACTCGCGCTTCGAGATAGTTTAAGCCCGCCCCTTCTGACGTCACCCTGATTCGGATCTCTGCTCGCGCTTGTATCAGCTACACTAGAACAGTTCAGGTTGTGGCAGCAGTGCCCGAAGTGCGCCAAACAACGGAATTGTTGCCATATTCTGGAAAACCAGACCGTTTTCTCGGGGGAAAAAATCACTCGGAACAGATTTCGCGTCCGTTGAAACATCTTCAGCACCCAACAAAAATAATCTGATAATCCCCAGACTCCCAAACTGAGGGAACAGACCGGGACCGTTGGGACTTCTAGGACGTATTCCGGTTACTACTGCGCAAAAAAAGTACAGAAGAATCTTATTATACGTACTTGTGCTGTGGAGCGAACGGATCGGATGCGTTAAACGCCCCGTTATCCAGGGCACTGTTATTAAGCTTCTGTTTTGAGGGGTCGAAGAGCCGCACTGGATTCAACGCTTGGGATGCGGGATCCTGAACTTATCTGCTTCTTATCCGCCTCGTCGAGCGGACTTTTCATCTGCAGAATCGCAGAGAGCCGATGAGCATCTTGTCATTCGGGCTTTGGATTTGATACAGATTCCCGGCTGTGCTAAACTCTTCTCGCAGACGTTGCACCGAATGCAGTTTCATTAACAGTTGACTTTCTGCCGTGTAGCAAAGGGTGGGCAGAAGTGGGATTGTGTTGAAGTTGCATGAATCACCGGATCGCTCTTTGCAGATCGCGATATCAGATCGGATATTTGGCGCAAGGCGGCGAAGCGCGATGGCGATGTTGGCGACTTTTTGGATAGTCCTGCTGGTCGCGTTAAACGCTCCAGGTAAGCCCGTTGCTCTCCGTTCAAGGATGTCTCTCTCTGGTCGGATACGCGCTTTTTGTTATCTGTCGGATCGGGCGTCTCAAAAAGACTCTGTGCGACAACTGTGCGAATTTAACTTAAACCATCCGATGATAAAGTGTTGCCGTGATTAAGATAAACGAACTCGAAGTGAACGCGTAAGATGCAGGCAGATGGCGATAGTGATGCTGCGCTGGAATATGTGAGCTTGCTTGTTAGTTGTGAATTATTGGAGAGCCCAGGTGAGAGGGCGCAGGGAGATCAGCGAATTAGCTTTAGAGAAATAGAGGGTATTCACGTTTGCATGCAAATTATTTATTTGAATATTAGTCTTTGACGGTATCGTTTGACGCCGGATGTGAAACGAAGACGGATCAAGTAACCCGAAGCGATGAATCGTTCACTTTACAAATTGATAATGAAATACCTGCTGCTTTTGCTGTTTCATCAACATTTTGTGTCAGGTGTTTACTGTTATAAATAAACAAACAAACAGACAATTGAAAAAGCCTTGGTCAGCACTAAAATACACGTTTTTATTTAAAATATTAGAATACTCGATACTTTTTATTATATAAATAATAAAATAAATACAACCTCTGGCATAATCTTTTATCATTGTTTCTTATATTGATAATAAATCAGCTATTACCAGGGGATCGTCCTCTGTATTACCTTTATTTGTCGCCATTGGTCTATAAAGTGAATATTAAGCAAGCATTAACTTTTTTTAACTCAAAACTTAATAGACACATTTTTGCAAGTTACAGGCAAACATTTTACCATTTACGATAGCTGCATTTCCTTTTTCTCCCGTGACTCAACATTCTAATTATTTATTTTGTAATAACCAATTTGTGCTGGCAATTAATGCAGTGCGTAATGTTCTAAGTGCAGCAGCTATTGTTGTAGTCAAGTATGGGTTGCAATTAGCGAGCTTTCTCTTGGCTGCCAGATTAAAGCACTTGCTTTTTTTTGTCTGCGATTGATATATATGGGTGTGACTGTTCTGTGAAGATCAGAGACGCTGTCTCCCCTCGTTCATCACCTCTACCTGAACCTTCCTTCCTGTAAAACAAATGCATCAGCGGTGACACAATAACCTGATTTAAACAGACAGTCCCTCTTTAAAAAAGCATCCTGTTCCTTTATCAGCAAGAATATTCAATTCATGTGCGTTCCCAGAGTCTCTGACAGTGCCGCTACTGGCCCCTCGTTAGGTGTCTTTTAATAAACTGCTCTTGAGAGTATATTTTCCAATCAATACTGCACTGCTGACCTCTAATGTTGTAAACAAACCGTCTGATGTATTGGCTGGTCTTAGAACGCATCTCTGGCCTGCCCCCAGTGGCTCTGTAGAGAAAGTTAAGCCAGTGAAAACAGCTGTTTGGGGTCAGCTGAGTGAAAAGCTTATGTGATAACCCTTGAACTTCCTTTCATTGGGTGATTTTTTTTTTTTCCTTGCATCGTCTCTCTTTGCCACTCTTAAGTGATGGAGACTTGATCAAAGCATTGAAAAATCAAACATTTCAATGTTATTCTGCTTCTGCTGCTCTTTGGAGGGAAAGAACGCTTCGCAAAAATTTCGCAAGGCTCACTGAAATCCTAGCTCTTACCGTAAGGAGATGATTTTATCGCTAAGCTTTTGTGTAATATATGGCACCTTGTACAGTTGCAAATATCTTAGCTTGAACATATTGCCTTTTAGCGCGACTCCAGAAACAGAACAGCTTTTTTTTGAACCACACGGTGGCCAAATGTTTGTGCGTCTCTAAGGCTGCTTTCAAATTCAGTTCCTGTAGACTTTTGTCATGTGATCTAAACTTGCATGGCAAGATGATGCAGGATCTAGATCTGGATTCGTGCCCAAGCAAAATTGTCGATGGTAGCACGCAGTATTAAAAGAGTCAGCAAATTTGAGCATTCGTTCCTGTGGGTAAGGGATGACTTCACAAAGAATTCTCTGGCTCAAGTTTCCCACACAAGTTAACAATGACGGCTAACTTAACAGAGCAAAATATTTCACCTTCTTGACATTAATGACAGAACTATTAATTTCTTCCCAGTCTATAACTTCAAAGTCGTACAGAATAAAATCCCAGGGCAAAGTAAAAATATAAGATCTGTTCAGACAAGATCCTTGAGCAAACAAACCCAAGCATGCCCTGTTGACAAGACACCTTGCAAATCTAAATGATATACACAACCCAGGCACACTGAACACATCCCTCTTTGTTCACCTCTGCGCAGTGTTTACTAGACACTTGCCATGCAATTAACAGCTGTAATGGGGTCCTAGAAGACATCTGGTTATTGTTTCTCCTTCTAAAGCAAAGCAATCACTCAGCATAAATCAACTCTACGTGCGCATGTACATGTCAGAGCTGGCAGGATGCCCTCCGTCTGCGTTGCAAACACGTGCATGCTTAACACTGCTTCAAGTCGAGGAAAATAATAAAACGTAATGAATTATATGGTGATTCGGCGCCAAAGCTCTTCCATCGAAAAGCACGTGCAGACGGGTTGTAATGTATCATCTTATCTGCTATGAGATTTAAGCCCCCTTTTTGCGAGTTGAACCCGCCACACTAATCTATTAATAGGGCAATTTGGATCCTGTTGATTGTAATGTGGCCCCAGAAGTCCATCGGGTGTGCTGATGTATTGATAATGCCTGAAATGGCTCAGCAGTTGGACAGATCGATCAATAGATCGGCGCTTTATAAACCCGCAAGTATTTTTAAAAGCACCGTTCACCCAAAAATGAAGATTCTGACGCAATTTACTGACCCTCGTGCCATTAGGAACATGTACAGCTTACTTCTTTTGATAAAACATAATGGGCAGTGGTCATGACTGGTTGCCTACGTTTTCAAAACGTGTTCTTTTTTGTTCAGCAAGCAAATCTTGCATGTATGGAATGACATGAGGGCGAGTAAATGATTTTGGGGCGAACTGTCCCTTTTGCTTTGTTTATAGGGCTCTTCTACTTTAACATGATGGTTTTTCCAGGAATACATAAAAATGTTACTGTAAAGCATGAATTTCACCATCACTTGCTGGGCTGCAGCGATACGGCGTGCCTGTGTTGTAATTCCCTTGTTCATATAAAAACACATCTAAATCTTCTTTGTGGCTAAAATTCATTCAACAATGTTAAAAGATGGAAGAGAAGAGTAATGGAACGGACCGTGCCGTTTGATAGTGAATACATGACTTACAACTCTCCCTTTAGAGTAAAACAGATGCTACATGGATAATTTCTTCTAACCTCCAGTGTTTGGCGAACTATCATTGATTCGTAAATCATCATTTCCTCAGCGATACCTTTTAGCAATACTTTTTCTGTTTACGGAATGGAAAACTTTTAACGCTTCAGAAATAAGCATTCATCATGGTTTGGCCCAGTTTAAAGAGTATTTCACAGAGGAGCTCTGATCTATACCTTAATTATTTGAACCCACCACAAACATCAATTTTACTAAGAGGGCTGGTTCAAGGTGAAATACCCAGGAAAGTGGTTTGTGAGTGCGTGTTGCAATCAGTCGAGTTAATCCAGGGTAGAAAAAATGGCTGAATGCCAAAATGCTTTTCACCTGTTTTAAAGCACTTTTCGTGACTGCATGCGCAATTTGAAAGAAGCGGTTTTATCAGTGAAATGTATATATTAAATATGTACAATATAGATGCCACTGCATTCTTTTTATTGCGATATTCATTCTATGATTGATGCAAATACAAGCGGCAAGTTCCGGACACATCAGTCAGTACTGAATTGCTGATCAAGAGCGGATTCAATCAGCGTTTTCTTATAAATAAGAAGGAAGAGCACAGTCATTTTTTTATTTCTCTTTACTTTGGAAAAAATGTGCACTGATGAAATGTTCAAAATTGTGAATAGGATAAAAATGAATAGGGTCAGTTCTGATTTCAGGTCGACTTTAATATTTTACTAACCAGAACGCCTACAGAATGGAACAAATACCGGTTGGCCTTGTTACCCACGAGTCCTTTCTTTCTGCAGAAATTACGACACAGCTGATTCTGTGCGTTCTGCTCTTTGATCACAAAGTCTTGCCTGATTTGTGTAGAGATGATCCTGTGGTTCATGTAAAAGATCAGGATTATTTTCCTGGCTGGAGGAATCATGTTTGAATTTTTGTTTGAAGTGGTTCAATCAAGAGAGAAGAAGAACATCTTGTGATATTCCCCCTTGCATGTTTTGATTATCCCATTGACTGTAGAAAGCCATATTTGAGTGGCATTTTTAATTTGTGAGTTTTGCCAACGTTCTCTAAATTGCTGCGATGAGCAATATCAGATCGCCCGGGGTCTTTCACGGATGTGCACGAGAAAGATTACAAATTCGTAAAAGAGTTCAGCGAGGGGAAAATATATGTCGCTCGCTGCAAAAGCTCTCGGCTCTCTTTTCACGTCAAATGGCTTTACGCTTTTCTTTATGTGCAACGATAGGAATTTGGTCATTCAGGTTGAGGTCAAAAGGTGAGCTTTATTAATGTCAGCCTGCTTTGAAGGTCTAAGTGATATACAAGCTGTTGTGACCTCCAACAATAGATGGCTTAAATGGCAAACGAGTGTGTGTGTGTGTGTGTGTGTGTGTGTGTGTGTGTGTGTGTGTGTGGGTGCGAGTAAAACCATCACTTGTTCCACTCCACCCATGAGAAACTAGGGTAAATTCAGACAGATGGTTAACACTCCTCAATTGTATTTCCAAATGTGTTGAAAATCTGTTTTATTCCCAAGTAAAATGTTCATTACTTTGCATTAGGTTACTCTCGCTTTGACGTGAGTCCCATAGCATTTAAACCATTTTCAGTTCACATCAGAATATATTATGTAAGCATGAACTGAAATGGTTTGGGTGAAAGACCTGATTTTAGCAGTTTCAGTCACGCTTTGATGCCGTTTAACACTTATAACCTCTTTTTTTGACTGTGTTTAACAATGAGGTGCATTAAAAAGCCACTTCTATTTATTGATCTGTCAGCACGCCCATTCATTGAACTGGAGTTTAGTCATGCATTTTAAAATGACTTAAGATGACAGTTTTATTTATTTATCATCCTACCAAGAGAATTGTTATTTCTCCCAGTAACCTTCATTTCATATGCTCTATGCAAACTGTTGTTTTTATTTGGATTAAAAGTGTCCTTGTTCAGTGTTAAACATTCTTCTCTTAGATCCTGTACTGGAAGTTCAGGCTGTTTGCTCTATTCAAACCCCTGCAGACTTGTTAAAGATGCCGAATCCTTTGTACACACAATTTTAAGTCATCCTAGGTGAGTTCCCAATGGCAAGAGCTGCCTTCTAAGGAAGCTTTATGAAGAAGCACTCCCATAACGGCGATGTGCAAGCATACACAAAATGGGTTTGAGGTATTAAAAGTATTTTCCAAAACAATTGTTTTGTGCATGCATTTCATTTGTGGCCGCATCGTTATTTCTAATTACATCTCCCCATGAAGATGTCCACAATCATTCACTTACAAGGATCCAGTTTCAGTTAGTAGCAGTTTTGGAACAGAGCCATTTGTATTGCTATCTGGGTAAATATAGCTTTTAATTACTGAAGTGTAAAACAAAGTAAGTTGTGATTTACAGGTGAGAGAGCAGCTTATCATGTACCCCTCATCATCAAGCAGCGGTGATCTATGGGGTCTGCTCAGCCATTCCCTGGAAATTAACAGTGTAGAAAGCTATTAACATGAACCGTGAGTCCACAGCGGTGCCCGGGGATGCCATTGACTGTGCCAAAACAGCAGCAGCATACTCCGATCCACTCGGCTTCAGTGAGCAGAATATACATTGTCTGCGCCAAATGTAAGAGAATCACAATAAAAACTTCACTCCGATACGTCCGTTAGTCAGTCTGCGCTTGTGTTCTGTGTTATAGCTGTGTCGAGCAGCTCACTTGCCTCCAGTCCTTCATCATAGCTAGAATATGGTCAGAAAGGTGAGGTTTTTACAGCAGAGTATACATGAAATTGCCGTTTATCCCAGTGGCAACACTTTTGAATCTCTTCAGATAATTTGGAAAAAGAAAGCGGTTTTAGATCTGAAGAACTGAAAATGCTAATGAAAAGTGATCACGTGAATGGGTTTTCCAAAGCTTCGTTATTTCTGTCATAGTCCAGGATTCTGATAAATTTTATCATCTCCGTCCCGATTCGGGTCTCCCACTGTGCAAGGCCACACAAATCCTTTGAAGGGTGGAAATGACTGATTTAAAACATGCACTGTGTTTAGAATTGTTTTTAAGAATGGCCGATTTATGAAGACTAATTACTACAATACATTTAATATATTATTGGAAACATTCATTCGAGGATTAGATATAGTACATATTATTGCATTTCTGTTGCCTTCATCTTGGGGGAAAAAACAACTATATACACTATGTGTTTTGTTGCCAGAAAGCCAGAAATTTTGTTA